>NC_143222.1:3102354-3312725 GCF_030267445.1 Bombyx mandarina | reverse complement strand
CCTTGTGCCAGACTTTGTCGAACGCCTTCGCGATATCGAAGAAGAGGGCGCCGGTCGGGATTTGTTTACGCCTATTTAGCCCTATTAAGATGTGCTCCGTGAGGCGGTGCACTTGTTGTACGCACGAGTGCTTAGCGCGGAATCCAAACTGCTCGTCTATTAGAATTTTATTCGCGGTAACGAAGTCCCAGAGGCGTTTCCGAAGGAGCCGTTCGTAAATTTTGCCTATCGTCGGGAGGAGACTAATCGGACGGTAACTAGCGGTTTCGTTTTTCGGTTTGCCCGGCTTATGTATACCGATAACGTCCGCTTCTTTCCACACCGCGGGAAAGATGCAGTGCGTCATAGCGGCATTTAAAATGGTAGCCAACATTGCTATCAGTTGGACTGGTAAGAGTTTAAGCGCGCGGTTACGGATGCCGTCGGAGCCGGGTGCCTTCTTAGGTTGGAGGTTGTGGATCGCTTCTCTAACTTCGTCAGTGGTAATGGGGGGTAACGCGTCCGAGGGCGGTAGGGAAGCTCTGCGCTCGACCTCCCTGTCGACTAACTCGGTGTGTTCGGGGTCCGCGTATTGAGTGCTGGTGGTGCACTGCTCTTGCAGTGCATCGGCCAGCAGCTCAGCCTTGTCATCGTCATCGAAAGCCGGTGGTTGGCCTGAAGGGCGTACGAGGGGAGGCATAGTAGCGGTAGTTTCGGATTTGAGAGTCCTAGCTAGTCGCCAGTATGCTTGGTGGGAGGGCGCGAGTTGTTCTAAATAACTATGCCAATTTTCGTTACGGGCGTCGCTTAGGCGGGAGTGGACTTCGCGTTGTAGACGACGCATCCGAATCCGGTTTGAATGCGTGGGAAGACGATCGTAGGCCCGGATTGCCGCGTTCCTAACTCTTAAGAGATTCCTAAGTTCGGGGGAAAGTCTAATGCGGTGGAAGCTATCCTCCACATCGACTTCTTTAGAAGATCTAATGATCGCGGAAGAGATGTGATCGGTAATGATGTTTATGGATTCGACGGTGTCCTCGGGGGATAGATTCGAATCCGGGCCGTAAGGGAGGATTGGCGGAGCGGCTTCGGCTAAGCACGTGCCCAGCTTATTCCAATCCACCATGGTCCTCGTAACAGTAACTGGGTTGTGGGGGCGACCGAGCTGCATAACGACAGGTCGGTGGTCTGAGTCGAGCTCTGACAGTGCTTCGATGGAATGCAAGCGCAGAGTTACGTTCCTAAGCAATGCCAGGTCTATAGTGCTCGGACGGAGCGCGATGTTATACGGATAACATGTTGGAGTTGGGGGGCCGACTACTTCGAAGGTGAGGTCGTCTATAAACGCGTCGAGACGCCTACCGTTGACGTTAGTACGATGGCAGTTCCACCTAGTGTGGTGGCAATTTAAATCGCCTGCCAGGATGACAGAGTCTCCCATGCCGAACAGTGACTCGATGTCACTGCTCAGGAGGGGCTTGTCCGGGGGGAGATAAACGGATGCGATGACGATCGGCTGGTGTCCCGTCAGCGAGATACGGCACACTGACGCCTCGATATGTGAGAGCGAGGGAGTATCGAGAGGGACAACGTGCAGGGCCCGCCTATAGTAAATGGCAGTCCCGCCTTTGGAGGCGGTGAGTCTGTCATTCCTAACCATGACGTAATTCGCGACTTTCGGGTCACGACGCGAGGGCTTCAGGCAGGTCTCCTGCACTAACAGAATATCTATTAGGTTGTCGCGGAGGAATTCGTATATTTGATCGCGTTGCCGCACGAGTCCGTTAGCATTGTAGAATGCCAACTTAAGGGAATAAAGTTTTTCTCTACCGTTTCGCGCCATTGATAACCGGTAAAGATTTAAAGCGTACGGGATACGGACTCATAGACGTCCATGTGATCGAAAGCGGCCGCAAGCCGCTGTTCGGGAGTTACCGACCTACGGATAGCATCTGCGAACGATCGCAGACGGTCAAAGTTTACCGCGGTGACGAAGTCGCGCACGAGCGTGAAGTCGTTGACGGCAGAGGGTTGCGGGGGGCGGTATGCGGGCGCGGGGCGAGGTGCGAGCAGGGGCTGAGGCGCGGGACGTGTCGCAGGCGGGGGCTGGGGTACGTTTTGTGTTCCCTCCTTCGTATACGGCAGCGGTTTTTTCCACGCCGAGACGGTGGGAACCGCAGCCGGTACGAAGGCTGGTTTCGGCACTGAAGGCGCCGAAGTCTTTGGGTCGACGGTTCGGGGGGCTGGGTGGTTCGGGCGTTTACGCGGAGCTCTAGGACATCCGCGGTAGTTTGCCGGGTGCCCTTGCTTAAGGCATAGGACACAGCTTGGGGGTTCCGTCGCGGTTTCCCTAACACGCGAACATTCTGTGGTTGCGTGATCGCCGAGGCATTTCACGCAGCGGGGGCGCGCGTGGCAATTACGCGCTGAGTGGCCATAGAGCTGGCACCTGTGGCACTGCCCGGGAGTACCACGTTTATGGGGGGCTTCGATGGTGACCCCGGAGAGGCCGCATATCGTTTTGAGACATGAGATTCTTTTCTTTGCCTCCGGGGTTGATTCTAGCGCGACGAGAATCATATTGTACGGCTGTCTGCCGCGTCCGCTGTGCATCCGGTGCACACTAACTATTGGGAGGGACTGACCGATCAGATCCTCCTTTACGTAGTCTATGTCGAGTTCCTTGGGGACTCCGCGTATCACTACGCGGAGTTCGCGGTCCTCCTGAAGAGCATAGGTGTGATAACCTATGTTCTCCTTTCGGAGGTAAGCAGAGAGGGCCCTATGGTCGCCCGGCGTTGCGACCTTAATCTGAATCCCATGCGCGACGTTACGCGCATGGGTATAATTAATTTTGTTGGCCTGAAGGGCCTGGGATACGCGATTCCACGCTGACTTCTCCTGGAGTATCAGCGGGGGCGGGACAACTGTTTTAGGCGCGGGCGCGGTTTTTGGGCGCGGCGGTGGGGTTACGCGGCGGGCGGAGTCCGACTCCGGCGTCACGACTACCTGTGGTCGGGAGGCGGTCGCGGACTTGGTTTGCTTCGTCACGGAGCTCCGGGACTCCACGACGCGAGTACGCTTTTTACCGCGCGTTACAGTTTGGAACCCATCCGAGGTTCCGGGTTGAGGGCTAGTCGCGGACTCGAAGTCCATCTCCGATTCGGTATCGCAGCCTGAACTAGACGCTATTGAGGTCGCGACGGACGAAACTGATGTGATTGACGCGGGCGCGGGGGTAGCGGGGGCGGGGGCGTTAGACGCTACGGCGGCGGCGTGCGTACGTGCGCTTGAACACGGACCGACGGCGGGGCACGCGAGGCATGCCTGCGAGGCATGTTTGGTGACGGCCGTTTGCCGCTAGGGACGCTGTTTCAACTGGATACAAATATGAGCTAACTTTTACGCTATCGAGAACGTTATAAAACTCGCACTAAGCACACCGATCGCTACCAGACTTCATAGGTTGCTATGCTATGTCAATCTGAGGATTTTATGCAAATTTTAGCGAATCGGCCCAGCCGTTTCGGCGGCTATAGGGAATTCACACACACATCAATGTTCTATGCATATGCTATATACGAAAAACATTTCGAGCGTTAAACAACATGGTACTTGTTTTTTTCTGATTCTTATGCTTATTTATTACAGATGTTTAAATGTAAATTTTCAATTGTTTGATTCTTGATCACATGCTTACAGAGTAATTTGTGGGTATTTTGTTAGGGACATATTTAACAGTATGGACGAAATTAAATGTTGTTTTAATGTCTGATTATGACATCTTTAATTGGTATCTGTTAATTAAATGTTTCAATTGTCAGGCATAATTATCAATCTACAACCATAATGATTGTTATCAAGTCATTGAAGTTAACACATTCAAACTAGCAGTTACATATTAACGAGGGTAGATAAGGTTTTTTTTTTTATTGCTAGATGAGTGGACGAGCTCACAGCCCACCTAGTGTTAAGTGGTTACTGGAGCCCATAGACATTTACGACGTAAATGCGCCATCCACCTTGAGATTTAAGTTCTAAGGTCTCAAGTATAGTTATAACCGCTGCCCCACCCTTCAAACCGAAACGCATTACTGCTTCACGGCAGAAATAGGCAGGGTGGTGGTACCCACCCGCGCGGACTCACAAGAGGTCCTACCACCAGTAAAAACTCAGTATCAAACACTATGATAGAAAACAGCGATCGTAAATTCGACTCTAACGCTAATCATTGTCTCTAACGCTAATTATCGTCTATGAATCATTGTTCAAGCAATCAAAAATTAACATAAATATTTCACTACGATGAGCTGATAAGAATAGTGTCATCGTGGCTTAAAGGATAAGACGCCCGGTGCGGTCGTATCGATCGACGCCACTGCGCCGGTGTTCGAATCCCGCAGGCGGGTACCAATTTTTCTAATGAAATACGTACTCAACAAATGTTCACGACTGATTTCCACGGTGAAGGAACAATATCGTGTGATAAAAATCAAACCCGCAAAAATTATAATTTGCGTAATTACTAGAGGTAGGATGTCTTGTGAGTCCGCACGGGTAGGTACCAACGCCCTGCCCATTTCTGCCGTGAAGCAGTAATGCGTTTCGGTTTGAGGGGATGAGCTGTCGTTGTTGTATAAAACTGAGACTTATGACGACTATGAAGTCGTCGTGGCCTAACGGATAAGACGTCCGGTGCATTTGTGTTGAGCGATGCACCGGTGTTCGAATCTCAGGCGGGTACCAATTTTTCTAATGAAATACGTACTTAACAAATATTCACGATTGACTTCCACGGTGAAGGAACAAATATCGTGTGATAAAAATCAAACCCGCAAAAATTATAATTTGCGTAATTACTAGAGGTAGGATGTCTTGTGAGTCTGTACGGGTAGGTACCAACGCCCTGCCCATTTCTGCCGTGAAGCAGTAATGCGTTTCGGTTTGAAAGGTGGAGCTGTCGTTGTAGCTATACTGAGACCTTAGAACTTATATCTCAAGGTGGGTGGCGCATTAACGTTGTGGATGTTTACGGGCTTCGGTAAACACTTAACACCAGGTCGGCCGTGAGCTCGCCCATCCGACTAAGCAATAAAAAAAAATGTTTTAATAGAAGCCAATTCAATTCGATTACAAAAAAGTGCTAGCCTTCAAGCTTGAATGCTTTATAGACGACGGTACGTACCTAGTCGTGTAAATAGAAAACGTCATCACAAAGATTAGTAATGAATTTTTGTAAATGCTTTGCATGTCGATTATTAAAGACACAATATTTTCGATTAACTCAATAATAGAGACTAGAGGTCCCGCAGTAGTCGAAATTCGACTATAATTAATTGGAATTGTAAGTTTGTACACTATTATGATTGTATTTTATACCTCTATAATCACAAATTTCGCCAAGGCTACACTATAAAAAAATATTAATAAAGACAAACTAAGACAAATTTATATTAATAAAGACAAACTGATGCCCGTATCTTTAGACGTTTCGTAAAATAGTCCTCCACTCTTAACTCATCCGATGATGCTCGAGAATTCCCTCCAAACTTACTCGAGTTTGGTATTTTTAGTCGACCATTACAATATTCCTCAACAGTCCTCGAGTGAGGTAATAATGATGAAAATTTGATCAAGCTAGCATCAAACCCATAGAGTTCTGTAGTCTATGGTCATTGTTTAATGTCAAAGTCAAGCTGCCGCTGTCTGTTTGACACTAGATGAACTTGTTTGATGTTTTGATTGCTGAGTTATTCGTAAATATGTGTGCGTGCGGTAAATCTGAAAGTGTATTATTTATTTTCTAACCTATTATTATTTTAGATTTCGGATCCGGCTTTGTATTTTTATTCGCCGCTTTTGTGTGATTTTGGTTGCATCGTGTTGTTGAAGTGCTTTTCCACAACCACCAGTTTATTATTATATAAATAAAACTTATAATCGCATTGACTTTATTTATCAGGTAGTAAGCAAAATATGACTCTTATGTAGGTAAATAAAATAAAGAGTTTCAAATGTCTAACCTCGAACTATTTACTTTATTAATAAATATTATCAAACTTAAATTATCAAAATATGCGCGAATCATGCACAGATCCAGGCCATTGCACAACAATATCATATATTTCCATTTGCGGTCCACATACTATTTGGACATCGATAGAAAACCAGCCTTGAGGAACGTTCAAGGTACGTCGCGACGTACCTTAACTTGACAGGTCGGTCACTTCACTCCGGTTAGGAAATTTTTCCAAGGACGTTTGAGTGGAGTTTATTTTTACGACTAATCATACCAAAACGCGTGTTGGAGGTTGAGTCGAGTCGAGTTAAGCTCGTGTAAACGACTAAAGATACGGGTGTAACCTTGTACACCCGTACACCGTACGTACACCGATATTTATTTCTTTTGTAATAAAAGATAATATAGTGCTGATAAAGATAAAGACAAAGAAGCCTTTATTAACAACCTTAATTCATCTTTAGGTACATACTATTTAATGTAAATTTTCTACACATTTGATACCGGCAAAGATTGTTTTGTTTTCGGATATGCCTCCCCAAATCCTGCCATATGTGCTGGTCGTGGCATTTCTTCTTTCTCGTATAGCCTGCAACGGCCTTTATGTCGTCTACCTACCTTTGGATATGGGCATGACCCGTGGGCAATAAAAAAAATCTTTGGAACGGTCGTCCTTTTAGTCTTTTCTTTTGTTAATAAAACGTAATAACTAACAAAAAGGTTTACTTTAGCATTTTTATTCCAGAGTAAAATAAGCCGGTGGCCCTTCAAAAATAATAACCTAAAAAGCGTCCTAAGTACAGTCAAACCTGGATAAGCGAGAGTTCAAGGGAGCACAGACTCATTCTCGCTTATAGAGGTTTCTCACTAACCCGAGTTTCTCGCTAATGCTCCCTCTGAATTTCATTTCGCGATTTTCCAGATTCAAACGCATTAACTATTTTAAGTTTATCACTTAATGACAGTACTTTAATTGGTCGCGCTCCCGATTCCGTTCCCGTCACGAGGACTGTGGTGGATTGGCACACGCTGGGCATCAGCCTGGCTGAATCTGATCCACCATCGCTCCCGTTTAACCCGGACTCTACCCCGTCTCCTCAGGATACCGCTGAAGCCATAGACATCGTAACATCACACATCACCTCGACATTAGATAGGTCATCGAAACAAGTTGTAGCGGAGGACTTCCTTTACCGCTTCAAATTGTCCGACGATATTAGGGAACTCCTTAGAGCTAAGAACGCCTCGATACGCGCCTACGACAGGTATCCTACCGCGGAAAATCGTATTCGAATGCGTGCCCTACAACGCGACGTAAAGTCTCGCATCGCCGAAGTCCGAGATGCCAGATGGTCTGATTTCTTAGAAGGACTCGCGCCCTCCCAAAGGTCTTACTACCGCTTAGCTCGTACTCTCAAATCGGATACGGTAGTAACTATGCCCCCCCTCGTAGGCCCCTCAGGCCGACTCGCGGCCTTTGATGATGACGAAAAAGCAGAGCTGCCCACCGATACATTGCAAATCTAGTGCACGCCCAGCACTCAATCCGTGGACCCTGTTCATGTAGAATTAGTAGACAGTGAGGTAGAACGCAGAGCCTCCTTGCCACCCTCGGATGCGTTACCACCCGTCACCCCGATGGAAGTTAAAGACTTGATCAAAGACCTACGTCCTCGCAAGGCTCCCGGTTCCGACGGTATATCTAACCGCGTTATTAAACTTCTACCCGTCCAACTCATCGTGATGTTGGCATCTATTTTCAATGCCGCTATGGCAAACTGTATCTTTCCCGCGGTGTGGAAAGAAGCGGACGTTATCGGCATACATAAACCCGGTAAACCAAAAAATCATCCGACGAGCTACCGCCCGATTAGCCTCCTCATGTCTATAGGCAAGCTGTATGAGCGTCTGCTCTACAAGCGCCTCAGAGATTTCGTCTCATCCAAGGGCATTCTCATCGATGAACAATTCGGATTCCGTACAAATCACTCATGCGTTCAACAGGTGCACCGCCTCACGGAGCACATTCTTGTGGGGCTTAATCGACCAAAACCGTTATACACGGGAGCTCTCTTCTTCGACGTCGCAAAAGCGTTCGACAAAGTCTGGCACAATGGTTTGATTTTCAAACTATTCAACATGGGCGTGCCGGATAGTCTCGTGCTCATCATACGGGACTTCTTGTCGAACCGCTCTTTTCGATATCGAGTCGAGGGAACCCGCTCCTCCCCACGACCTCTCACAGCTGGAGTCCCGCAGGGCTCTGTCCTCTCACCCCTCCTATTTAGCTTATTCGTCAACGATATTCCCCGGTCGCCGCCGACCCATTTAGCTTTATTCGCCGACGACACGACTGTTTACTATTCTAGTAGAAATAAGTCCCTAATCGCGAAGAAGCTTCAGAGCGCAGCCCTAGCCCTAGGACAGTGGTTCCGAAAATGGCGCATAGACATCAACCCAGCGAAAAGTACTGCGGTGCTATTTCAGAGGGGAAGCTCCACACGGATTTCCTCCCGGATTAGGAGGAGGAATCTCACACCCCCGATTACTCTCTTTAGACAACCCATACCCTGGGCCAGGAAGGTCAAGTACCTGGGCGTTACCCTGGATGCATCGATGACATTCCGCCCGCATATAAAATCAGTCCGTGACCGTGCCGCGTTTATTCTCGGTAGACTCTACCCCATGATCTGTAAGCGGAGTAAAATGTCCCTTCGGAACAAGGTGACACTTTACAAAACTTGCATAAGGCCCGTCATGACTTACGCGAGTGTGGTGTTCGCTCACGCGGCCCGCACACACATAGACACCCTCCAATCTTTACAATCCCGCTTTTGCAGGTTAGCTGTCGGGGCTCCGTGGTTCGTGAGGAACGTTGACCTACACGACGACCTGGGCCTCGAATCAATTCGGAAATACATGAAGACAGCGTCGGAACGATACTTCGATAAGGCTATGCGTCATGATAATCGCCTTATCGTTGCCGCCGCTGACTACTCCCCGAATCCTGATCATGCAGGAGCCAGTCACCGTCGACGCCCTAGACACGTCCTTACGGATCCATCAGATCCAATAACCTTTGCATTAGATGCCTTCAGCTCTAATACTAGGGGCAGGCTTAGGGACCCCGGTAACCGTACTCGTCGAACTCGACAAAGAGGTCGACGTGCAACCTAACCCATGCATCAGCCCGCTGAGTTTCTCGCCGGATCTTCTCAGCGGGTCGCGATTCCGATCCGGTAGTAGATTCATTCACGAAACAATTGCTCTTGAGTTGTTAGGTCTCCTTCGGAGGCGCTCGGGCAGTTGTTAGCAAATCCCACCCCTCTTGGCTGAGCCTTTGCTCGCCCACATGTCCTGGTGAAACTGGAAAGGCCTTCGGGCCACCAGTAAACTTTCAATCATAAAAAAAAAAAAAGTACTTTAATTTTCCGTTTTGACATGATGCAGAACAGAACTTTCCTTCGCAATTGATTAACGATAAATTGAGTAAGTCCGACAAACAGGACGGTACACAGGCACACGTGTCCATTCGAAAAGAATGCGATAGTATAACAACGTTATTTAGTTCCACGAAATAGAATAGGTTCAATATTGACGAGAAAACAATACAAAAACAATGGAAGAAAGTTGCACAAAAGTTAAAAATGAGTCATAAAATAGCAGATGTTAAATTTGTAATTTCTTTTTTCATTTGTTCCTCCTAAATAATATAAATAAATAAAGCTCGACTGTCGCTTATAGAGGTATAGATAATTAGCATAGCAATTAGGAGGTCCATGAGGGAATAACGACTCTCTCTTACAGAGGTTTCTGTTTCTCGCTAATAGAGGTTTTTGGAGCTTAAAATGACGGTTCCTGGCTATTACTCTCACTTATAGAGTTTTCTCACTTATCCAGTTCTCACTTACCCAGGTTTGACTGTACATAGATACGATTATACGTAGTCTGTGGCGAATTTGCATAATTTTGTGTTTCTATCTAATCACATTTTCCCGCCTATCTATTCGCTGATAGACTAAGGGGCTATTCCACTTACGACCGGACGGGTAAGTGAGCTCACGGGCGCAACCTAAGAGAATTTGCTAACGCAAGGGCAGAGCTTCGCAGGATCTACCACCGGATCGGAATCGCGATCCACTGAGATCTGATGATAAAATTCAGTAGGATGTGTCTATGGGTTAGTTCGCACGTCCAACTCTTCGCCGTAATCGACGAGTTCAATTATTTTTTATTTTCCTACCTCAGCTGATAGCCTTGAGAGGCTATTTCAGCGTAACCGTAACTAATAGGTGAGCTCACGGAGGTTAAACCTGACGACGTTGCTAACACGAACCCTAGCAAGAGCCGTGCTTCGCAGAATCTACCACCGGATCGGAAACGCAACCCACTGAGAAGATCCGGCGAGAAACTCAATGGGCTGTGTCTGTGGGTTAATTTACTAGTCGAGCTCTTCGTCGCAAACGACGGATTCGAAGAGAACGATGACCGGAGAGTTCAATGAGGAGGCGAATTTGCGTTATCCGTAAAAATAAAGTAGTAATGTAAAGTAAAGTAGCAAAAGTGTCATCAGTATCGCATTGTGACAGAATCTAATACCGGTCACTCACATTCGCACGAATACGCAAACCCGCAAGTGTAGGACGACATTTGCAAATGATTATGCAAAGTTTTCGCTGCATTCGTGGTTTTCCAAGCTGTGTCGGTTTTTTAACAGACATCAAAGCGCGCGAACTGCGATCCTTCGCGTAGTTTCCCACACATTCGTGTGACCAATTGCGCCCAGGATTGCGAAGGCAACAGACGTTTCGCTATTTTCATAGATCGTGACGTCTACTGTGACTATCTTCATAAAAAGAAATCCCATATAAACAGCATGGCTGTTAATGATGTATGGGAAAGAATTCAAAACTCTTTTTCTCTTCAATGTTCTATTGACGAATTAAAAAGGAGGAGAAATTCGTGAGACATTCGTAAACAAGTGTAGAGGAAGCGCAAACGGGTTCGCAAATTGAGTACCGAAACCATTTGCACAGCCGCTAAGTTTGCGAATGAATGTTTGACGGCCCTTTACATAAGGCTAAGTGGCCGGCATAAGAGTTCTGGTACGCACCCGAATCCTTAGTACCCTCGTTTCCCATATAACACAATGATACCACGAAACATAAAAGATTATTATCTATACAATACACAAAACTGTGTGTTTGTCTGTTTGTAACATTAAAATAACCGCTTTTTACTACATGCATATGAATTTATATGCGTTACATGTACCAATGTAACATTTTTTACAAATTTTGTCCGTCTGTCTGTCTGTTTGTTCCGGCTAATCTCTGAAACTGCTGGACTGATTTTGACGGGACTTTCACTGGCGGATAGCTGATGTAATAAGTAGAAACTTAAGCTACTTATATCTTAGAAAAAATCTAAAATTATTTTCAAATAAAGTAATGTTTTGTTAAATTCCACACGGACGAAGTGGCGGGCACAGCTAGTCTTTAATATAACCTTCGGCTTAGGTAGGTACTACGTGTATTTTTTTCAATGACCAACTTTAAGCAACGTACGACGTGAGTACTTGAGTACCTCTCCCTGGACCAACGTAAAGAAATATATCATACCGGTACTGCTTTATACTCACTTTTGACAAAATCAACAGTCATATTCGTGTGCATGTCGTAATATGTTTTCCGAACTCTCATCTTTATGGGGTCGTTCTCGTCGATGTTGTAGTCCCTGAAGGCTTCCACGGGCTTGTCGTCATACTTGGCCTCCGGACGCAGTAGCAGAGATGGGTCGATCATGGAGACCGGGGAATCCTAGATAAAATACAAAGTAGATCTAGGCTATCAGTTTTATAGAAGATGGTTAAGGGAATTTCCGGGGAATGTTCACCAGGATTTTTCTCCCTATCGAATAGTTGGTAGTCCAAGGGGTTATTCCAGCTATACCCGGATGGGTAGGTGAGCTCACGGGCTCTACCTGAGAGAATTTGCTAACACTCTACAAGACTCCGCTAGCAAGAGCAGTGCTTCGCAGAATCTACCACCGGATCGGAAATGCGACCTGAGAAGATCCGGCGAGAAACTCAGTATGCTGTGTCTATGGATTAATTCGCTCGTCGAGCTCTTCGTCGCAAGCGACGGGTTCGACGAGGACGGTGACCGGTGCTTGAGGTATCTAAAAGCACCGTTAAGGGATTGAGAGGATCCGTAATGACGTGTTTAAGGCAACGTCGACTGTTTACCATTCGGTCTACAGGATCGGGTATGAGTGGCTACGGGCTGCTAGGCCCTATTCTATTTTCTTATTCATCGTCATTTTCGACTCGGTGATGCAGTAGTTATAGTTGCTGCAATGTACGACTGCGCGCCGTCCTTACTTGTGTGAGTGACCAAACTGTATACGCGTCAATGTAGTGAGAGCACGTACGGTCAGCAAGCAAAAACTCATTAATTCAAGTTATGAATTTCATCGATTTTTATATTTTAAGTATTTTTTAATTTACTTTTTAGGAGTGGTCAAAATATAAAATAAACACAAAAGAAATGTAATTTTAAACAATACCTTAACTCTACACAAAATAAAAAGTTCTCTCAGTTATTATTAGTAATGTTTCATGTTAATTTATACCACTACCTTCATCAAGCAATTCGACACAGTCATTGTCATAATCTTTACTGGCATTTATAATAAATAGGAAATCATAGTCGAAATATTTATATTACAGCGACCCTGACCGTTGCGCCGAGGGTCGTGGGTTCGATTCCCGGATCAGACAAACATAATTTGTGTGATGAACACGTTTGTTTGCTCTTTCTTTATCTGGGTGAATATTATCTATCTATTATCTATACTTAATATTATAAAGCTGAAGAGTTTGTTTGTTTGAACGCGCCAATCTCAGGAACAACTGGTCCGATTTGAAAAATTATTTCAGGGTTAGATAGCCCGTTTATTGGGCAAGGCTATTATAGGATATATAACATCACGCTAAGACTAATACAAGCGGAGCACTAATAAAGAATGTTTCAAAACCGGGGTTTTTTTCCCTTTTGAGAGCTTCCGCTGTGTGCGCTGCAGAAACGGTTAAAGTTTCGCTAAAATTGTGTATGACACAATTGTTCCCCTTTAAAAGATCTAAAAAAAAGTCCCTGACAGCATATGTCTATATGTTAAGGTTGGCTCACTATAACGTTTTTTATGCTAACAAAATCTGTTCTAAAATAAAGCATTACTTGTGAACTATTCCACGCTGACGAAGTCGCGGGCAAAAGCTAGTATTTATATATATATATTTAAGCTTATATAAGTATGTTTATAAGTCTCTAGTACCCATAAACAGTAAATCCTAAATTAGGGCTGGATGACCGTGCGTGATTTGTTCACAGTTATTTATTATTATTATTATTTGAATATTATGCTAGCCACCGTCTATTTGTTTATTAAAACAACACAACACAACATTTCTAGATTTTGCGCTTAATTTCAAATGAAACTGTAAATGTTGTTTTTAATTGAGTTCACCTCGATTGAGCTGAGATCTAATTGAAATTGAATGTTTTTTTTTATTAATTTAGAATTTTCCTATTTCAGGGTCGGATGTTAGCCTTTCACGCTAATAATGTATAGGTACATTTAAATAAAAAGAAGTTATTAATTCATTTGTACAGATGTTGTGAAATAATGATGGATACGTCAGAAAATAAACTTTTCTTCATTATAACTTCAATTTACATGTAAATTAAAAAAGTAGGTAAGTAAATGCGAGTTGGACAACGAACAATAGACGGGACATGAACGAATTTGATGTGACATTATGAGATTATTACATATGTATATTTGAAATTTATTAATTTCTGTTTTTTGCAGTCAGACTACAGAACCCTAAGAATAATAAATACAGCAGAAGGTTCTACTTAGAAAATGTTTTTTAATTCATACTTTTGATTTTAGGAGCATCGATGAAGTTTTAGACTCGCAAAAATTCAAAAAAAAATCTATGAACCTGTCAACAAAAAAAAAATACAAAAAAAAAATGGCGGGCATTTCTTTTTTTAACATTTTCGAAACTACTAATTGAAAAAAATTTGCTATTCCAAATACGAAATATTCCACAGACTAAACAACATCTAAAACGGCTCTAAAAAAGAAAATTAACTCACTGGCTTGATTTTCATTGTAGTGCGTCTGTGTTCCTTCTCAGAGCGATTCAGACTAATAGTAATATGTTAGCACTTGATTCTTAAATGGTGGAATTGTCTGATAATAGCCGATGATCATCGCTCTACTCCAAGTCATAGGTTATCCGCACTAATAAAATATGAGAAAAACATGAACAGCGATAATTGAAAATACTAATTTGATAAATTAATTGTTTTCACGATAGCATTTTTTTTAATGTTTGAAACTTAACTAGTACATCGTGGTCTTTTTGGTGACCCCTCCAAAACTTTACTGATAAATTACTTCAAAATAACATATTTCTAGAAATGACTATCTGAACAGCTTTCTCTTGTATGGATTCAAATGTAACATATGATATATGTACATATATAATTTTTATTTATAAATTGGGTTATTTTTTTTTCTGTTCGCTATTATTTAAATCTAAATTTTGTTGTTAATATTTATAATAATATGTGGAATGCAAATAATAGAATAAAAAACGCATGAAGTAAAGGGTTGAAGATGAAACAGACTGAGTCCCTCCCTATGACTACTATAATACTAAATACTAAATTCTTTCAGGTTGAGCCCGTGAACTCATCCTCCCGTCCCCGCGATGCTTGGATAGCCCCTTAGGCTACCAGCGAATTGATAAGGAAAAAAATTTGGTTTATTGCTAAGGTTTAGTGCTAAATTTTAAGTTTGCGCGAATTCAAAACATGTGATCTATACCGGATGACAGTGAGTGACGAATTACAGTTCTTCTGAGGATCAACAAAAAACCCATTAGTGCGTTTATAAATTGTGATCAACAAAAACTTTAAATTCCTACTTCCTTTCATAAAAAAAAGTTTATTGTCCGCTTGTTTGCAGACTTCAAATATTCAAGTTTCGAAGTTAAATTCTACCAAACGTTTTTGTTGACAATTGCATAAATATTTTTTGTTATTGCTTAGATGGGTCGACGAGCTTACAGCCCACCTGGTGTTAAGTGGTTACTGGAGCCCATAGACATCTACAACGTAAATGCGCCACCCACCTTGAGGTATAAGTTCTAAGGTCTCAGTATATTTTCACGGCTGCCTCATCCTTCAAACTGAAATGTATTACTGCTTCACAGTAGAAATAGGCAGGGTGGTGGTACTTACCCGTGCGGACTCACAAAAGGTCCTACCATCAGTAATTACACAAATTATAATTTTGCGGGTTTCATTTTTATTACACGATGTTATTCCTTCACCGTGGAAGTCAATCGTGAACATTTCTTAAGTACGTATTTCATTAAAAAAATTAGTACCCGCCTACGGGATTCGAACACCGTTGCATCGCTTCAACCCGATTGCACTGGACGTCTTACCCTTTACGCCACGACGGCCACACGTCAATCAATGGGATTGACATTAGCCATTCCATTCCATCAGGACGGAACCTAATTTTGATATTGGAATTAATTTACGAGAAGGATCAGTTGAGAAATTGACATTAATATAAGAAATGTAAAGAAATTATGAAAGCAAAACGAAACTTTCAATTAAAACAAATTTATTGTATTAATAATTTATATAATATTATAGTATTGTTACTTATTTCGTAAACAACTGGAATAAGATACACTTATTATGAATATAATGTTGAATATTCCGAATTATTTGGATTTCAGTCGCAAAGTTATATTAAAAATTCAACAGAATGCCGTAATTTAATGCAGTTGTTCCTCTATACAATACTTATTAAAGCTAAAAATATCTATATAATAAAATAAAATAAGTGATATTGACATTTATCCTGTGTCAATCAAAAGATGACATGAAAAATAGATTTAATTAATTGAATAATGAATTAATGTAAAGATTTAATTTATTAATTAAATGATAATATTCGACTATGGAACTACCACCAGAGCTAGTCGGAAATTGAAAATATTTACAAAAGTTCTAGAAAGACGTTTGGTGACGTTTACTTAACTATAAACAAATTCTAATGAAATTTACTTTTGGTCACTTGTATGTTATTAATTAATTTGCTTTTTTTTTTCTATTTTGAAATTCTCCCCATAACGTCCAGATATGTTTTTAATAAAACTAATGTATTTCACAACCAATTATTCAAAATTAAATTCCATCTAATTGTTATTTAATTCTAATAACGTTAAATTAACTAAAACCAAATGTTGACTCAGTTAAATGCTGTCAAATTTATCTTTTTAATAAATTAACCTGGAATCGCGGGTACTTGCATTTTAATGATTCAATGTCCAGTCCGTCAGTATAATTGTTCAATGAGATACAAACTTAAACGTATATAGAATCTAGATGGAGTAAAATAAAACAAAAGGGGCAAGCGAGTTCTTCTTTTTTTTATGTTTGATTACTGGTGGCCCGGAGGCCTTTCCGGTTTTACCAGGACAGGTGGGCGAGCAGGCTCAGCCAGGAGAGGTGGGATTTGCTAACAGCTACAACAGCTACCCGGGCGCCTCCAAAGGAGACCTAACAACTCAAGAGTAGCTGTTTTGCGAATGAATCTACTACCGGATCGGAATCGCAACCCGCTGAGAAGATCCGGCGTGAAACTCAGCGGGCTGATGTTTAGGTTAGGAGCGAGTTGTTCTCTGCCTTGTTATTGAGTTGAGTCAAACTACAAATGTCAAAAACAATTTAAATTTTCGCGCGGTTTTCTGCACTGAACGCCCAAAATAAGTGGCCACGAGGGTGATAATACTATTCATAAATATAATTTACTTATATAACTACAGTAATTATGGTTGTTTCGGTAAAGATGTGATGTTATCACCATTCGCAGATTCCGGGGATGTACTTCTCAATGAGCTTTTCGTAGTACGGCCAAAGGGCCTCAATGTCCGGCACCTTCTCACTCTTCGTGTACAAATCATATTTGCTACAAGGAAAACAGAAGTCGTTAGTTTATCCGGTGCGAAACTAGAGCATTTACAAACTGATTAGATACAAACATAGTTTTATAGTATTTGCTTCGAGGTTTTATATTTAGTTATAGTTAATTAGTTTTAATATAGTCTTATAGTATTTAGATTCATTTAATTCTTGTACTAAATGGACAAGCAACCCTGCAGTCAACTGGTGTGAAATGATTGCCTAAATCCACACACGTCCCAATGTGCCCTCATTTTGTCCCCTGTTTCTATTTGGGTGGCAGCACTGTGATTTTGGCTGTAGAAATCACTTAACATTAACCGAACCGTGATATCGTTTACCAATGTAATCATGAAAAAAAATGGCATCGCTCGATAGGTACGTGTCTTGTTCAATAGACCACATAACATAATGTTTACTTTGCTATTATTGACATCAAGTATCTAACGCCAAGATACAACTCAGTTTGACTTATCAGGAATTAGCCTTTACCAATTACATAATGTTCTTTATTCAGCAAAACATTATTTATAATTCAAAATGTGTATGAATAAATAAAAAAGGACACTGAAAATCTTCCGAATTCCGGCTTAGTAACGAGCCAAACTAAAGTGTTTTAACTGATGATCCTTGTCAGGATTTTAGTTTGGGGTTTGGTGATTGTTTTTTTTTTCAATTTTTTTTTCAAATTTAAGAGTAAGAACAAATTCTATTTTCAAGTTATTCCTATGTTTTGAAATTGTTAAAATGAAAGACTTACTTAAATTCGGTCACCCATTTTAGAATTTCTTCGTCTTTTTCATTGCTCAGATGGCGGTAGTCTCCGCCTGCGTGCCAAGGATAGAATGAGTGGTACCTGCAATTTAAACACATTTATTTTGTCCGCCTTTATATAGTAATTAAGACATCACGTATACTCGTACATATGTACGTAGGCTATGTAATTATGCCGACATGATATTTTCGTATATAATCTATTAATCGAAAGTGTGGTCACGAATGATTGCCATGATAAATATACAATATTGTAATGTAATGAAACTTTCAATTCTTTTGCTTGGTAATTACTAAACACCGAGCACCTGGTTGAGCGCGCGCTCGCCCGCCTGCCCAGGAGAAACTGGTATGGTATCTGAGCCACAAGCAATATCTATATACCTATTATATAAAAATGAATTGCTGTTCGTTAGTCTCGCTCAAAACTCGAGAACGGCTGGATCGATTTGGCTAATTTTGGTCTTGAATTATTTGTGGAAGTCCAGAGAAGGTTTAAAAGGTAGATAAATATGAAAATGCTCGGATTTAAAAGAAAATAACAATTTTGTTTTCCCTTTGATGTCCCCCCGTCAGACGGATTCCTTTTGTTTACGTCTTTTATTTATCGATTAAGGCACTACGAAGTATGCCGGGTCAGCTAGTCTCCACTAAAAAAAAAACTAGATCTGTGGTGTTAATACGGAACCGGTAGAATTAGACTTCTAATTTTGTAGGTTAAGTTCGTGGGCCCACAATTGCAGCCGTAAAAGCACAATAGCGACTATAAAACAAATGAATTTTTTAACATGACGAACATGCATCCGCCTTAAAATCTATTGACATATTCATTAACAGTGTCGCCGGGATTCCAATATTCTCATTATCAGCTTATTAAATAATAAATAAGTTTGTTTAAAATTTTGATTTAAACAATGTTAATTACCTGATCATGTATAGACCCTTCTCAGGTATCGTAGACTTGTTATGAAGCAGGAATTGATACAGATACTCATCGTGGCTCCAGGACATCAGCAAATTATCGATTCCGCAGTGGGGCTTGTACATTCCATATTTGGTGCTAGAATTTTGTTTTTTAAAGACTTGCTTTATTGGGAATTTTACTTACGCAAAGTTTGACAGGTGAATTGTTCAACATTCTTTAGTTATTACTTAATAATTATGTTTATAAATATGATTCTAAATGCGAATAGTACGAATTTTAATGAAAAGGAAAGTAGACTTAAACAAAACGAAATAAAATTAGAATTTCGTTGCTTTGGTGAAAATAGTGGTTGAAGTCAATAATTATAATTAAGCATTATAGAGAAAAACTTAAAAAGTTTTTGTTTATAACTTTATAATATTTAAAATTTGTATAATCTTTGTAGCGTAAGTAGAACTACTAGAAGGGGAACCGAGACCTTGCTGGTCGCGGGAATCAAGTGGATGCGAGTATCGCAGGGCAGACTTAGGTCCTGATGATGCTCTTTGTTAAAAATACTGTTTGTTATCAAACAAAATATCGTTTGATTTATTATAAATAATTAACATATTATTTCGTTAACAAACAGAATGTTTACCCTATTTAACCTATCGGGGTAAACTTATTTTTTCGTTTTCAATTTATTTTTACCCGTTACGGTTTTAAATGTATTCATAATAATATATTCTTCGACCCTTGTCCACACAATGCCGAGTGTAGGTCTCTTCAAATGCACTCCATATAATACATCATAATATATCAAAATATCATCATAAAATAATAGTTTTGATGTTTATCTAGGTAGATACAGCATATACATCTGAGGCTACACACTTGTACTTAGCATTATACGTGTTAGGGTTGTCCTTGAAGCTCCAAAATATCATCATTACTATTATAAAATAACAGTTTTGGAGTTTATCTACGTAGATACAGCATATACAGATATCTCAGGCTACATACTTGTACTTAGGATTATAAGTGTCAGGGTTGTCCTTGAAGCTCCAAAATATCATCATTACTATTATCAAATAATAGTTTTGGAGTTTATCTACGTACATACAGCTTAAACAGATATCTCAGGATACTTAGGATTATAAGTGTCAGGGTTGTCCTTGAAGCTCCAAAATATCATCATTACTATTAGTAAATTGTATTTTTTTGGAGTTTATCTACGTACATAGAGCATATACAGATATCTCAGGCTACATACTTGTACTTAGGATTATAAGTGTCAGGGTTGTCCTTGAAGCTCCAAAATATCGTCATTATTATTATTAAATAATAGTTTTGGAGTTTATCTACGTACATAGAGCATATACAGATATCTCAGGCTACATACTTGTACTTAGGATTATAAGTGTCAGGGTTGTCCTTGAAGCTCTCGGGACCATAGACGATAGAGTCAGCCCATTTACAACCAACGGGGAAAGTGTCTCCGACCACGCACCACTGCGGCTCGTCATAAAATGCCATTACCTAAAACAGACATTTACAACATGTTGTAGGTATTTTATCTTGCCTCCTCCCTCTCCTTGTTTGTAACCTTGTAATCCCGAATGCTGATGGCCATGGCCCCCTCTTATAACTGTCTCCTGGAGTATCCTGCGCCACTCCCGCCTATCCTCGGCTTTTCTTGCGTAGTCAGCCTAAGACGAGCTTTTGTCTATGCCTGTCTTAAGGCAATTAGTACTAATCTGGACGCTAAAAGGTTGTCGCAATATACCATAAGATTCCGACTATGCTGTTACGTTATGTTTCAAATATTTTACGATTAATTTCAGCAAAGCGTGACAATGAATACTTACTTAGATATAAAATTGCGCGTACCTACGTCACATGAAAAGTATGATAACCTTCAGTTTTTACGAGTGTCTTGACTTTTCATTAAGAAAACAATGTCATGTACACGAAGGTCTCGGGGCGTTGATAGCCGAATTATTTGCCGAGTAGAAAAGTAAGGTTGTTTATCTTGGCTCCCCTAAATACGAATCATTTTTTTTGTATTTCAACTTATTTAACTAGAAAAAAACAATTTAATGTAAGAAAGCACAACAAAACAACTTTCATTTAACTAAAAAAGTATTTTTCTTCGTTTAGATCAGGGGCTCCCAAACTTATTTTGTCTACTGCCCACTTTGAGAATAAATTATTTTTAGCGCCCCCATTTTTGTCATCTACTTAAAAACCACTATAGCGAGAGCTCAGTCGGTCCTCCTAGATGAAATTACAAATCGCCTCGCAAGCCTCTACACAACGTCCCCATTTTTTTTCTGAGTCTCTTACCGCTCCCCTTTAGGATTGCAGCGCCCACAGGGGAGCGTTATCGCCCACTATGGGAAAGGCTGGTTTAGATCGTTACGCCACTGTGGAGTCCATAACCGATTGTGTGTGTGAGGCGATGGTGAGGCGACTCGCGGTAATTGTCAATCGTTTTTGAAACAATACCAGAAGGTTCCCTAATCCTAATAGCAACCTAATTATTCATCAAGTACTTGAGTGAATTCAAACTCAAACAAACAGCCCAATAAATAAACATTCGTTTAACTACAGCAGATCAATAGAAATTTAAACTCAGACTAGGTATTCCAAAAAAATCACAATTTCTTTGAGTTTCGTAGAATAAGATGACGCCAATAATAGGATAGACGAAGCAAAGCTAAATTTAAAATGAATATTGAAGCTGTTACAGTGAAATCGTTGTTGTTAAATTATGAATTCTTAAAATATATATTGTGACAATTTACCAAGAAATAAATTGTGACAATGTATCAAGTCTAAATGCAATGGGTCATAATTGAATTAGCGCAAGATAATGAGAAAAAAACTGGGAGAGAAAAACAGCCTGAGTAACATTCATTGTAATATTTACGACGCAATTTTTGAGCCACGATCGATTTGAATAGAAGTTGATAAGTAGATTAAAAACGCAAAGAAGTAATTTGTATTACATAAGTCGTATTATTTTCTCTAAAACTGCAGAGAGTAAATTAATCTATATATTAATATGTGAAGCAAAACTTTGTACTCTTTTTTACGAAAATTGCGCGGACGGAGGATTACGAAATTTCCCACACTTATTCAGAATATAGAGAAGGAGTGCACAATGTTAATATTATTTTAAATTATGCATAAAAAATACATTAAATATATGAATAAAAACATTACACACACTGCCATGTATTTGACATACACACGCATGCATTCTACTTGTTTATTGTCAAACTTTTCTTATTGCTTATAGTCTGTGGTCAAATTGAGAATAGTTTAAAATATATCATTGTTTATCTCTATTAATATTTGTCTAAAGTGTAGTCTTGGCGAAATCTATGATTATAGAAGTGTACAAACTTATAATTACAACTAATTATAGTCGAATTTCGACTACTGCGGGACCACTAGTCTTATTTATTCTGCTACAGAGATTGACTTTATCTTCTGGACAACGTTACCTTGCCTAAATCATGAATGAGGCCAGTAAGGTGGAACCAGTCCTCATCAGGGTGATCCTCTCTGATCCTTTCAGCGGTCTGGAAAGCGTGCACGATGTTTGGTAGGTCCGTGTCGGGGTCTGACTCGTCCACCAGCTCATTGAGCTTGATGAGAGCATCCTTCACTGTGGCCTTGAAGTGGTTGAACTTTAGCCATTTCTCGCGTTTTTCTGGTTATAAACATTACATTTTTATTACTTATTCGATTTTTCCTGTAGTACTTTGATTTGAATAAAATAATAAGACATTATTTTTTTACATAAAAACGTACGTATAGACATTTTACGTAAAAATATCATTATATTATCGAGAGGTGAAAGGTTATTTGGTTTAAGCGACATGTAACTTTACAAGAGAGCCACATAAAGTTAAAAAAATATCATAACAAAAACTCAAAACTTCCTCAGCTATTTGATTGAATAGGCTAAGCTTAATTGAAGTTCAATCAAAACATCGAACTGTTGATGCTAATGCCAAAGCCAATACCAAATTTTAAGTCGTCGTGGCCTAAAGGATAAGACGTCTGGTGCATTCGTATGTAGCGATGCACCGGTGTTCGAATCTCAGGCGGGTACCAATTTTTCTAATGAAATACGTACTTAACAAATGTTCACGATTGACTTCCACGGTGAAGGAATAATATCGTGTAATAAAAATCAAACCCGCAAAATTATAATTTGCGTAATTACTGGTGGTAGGACCACTTGTGAGTCCGCACGGGTAGGTACCACCTCCCTGCTTATTTCAGCCGTGAAGCAGTAATGCGTTTCGGTTTGAAGGTTGGGGCAGCCGTTGTAACTGTACTAAACCTTAGAACTTATATCTCAAGGTGCGTGGCGCATTTACGTTGTAGATGTCTATGAGCTCCAGTAACCACTTAACACCAGGTGGGCTGTGAGATCGTCCACCCATCTAAGCAATAAAAAAGGCAGCGGCTTAGCTCTGCCCCTGGCATTACTGAAGTCCATGGGCGACGGTAATCACTCACCATCACCTGGGCCGTATCTAGTCTGCCTACAATGGCATTTAAAAAAAAATAGATGCTCACGTTTGACCAAATCGACGGTAACATTGGAGTGCATCAAGTAGTAAGTGCGTCGGACCCGTTCCTTGATGGGGTCCGTGTCGTCGACGCTGTAGTCCCTGAACGCGTCGATGGGCTTGTCATTGAACGTCGGCTCTGGACGCAGAAGCTGCGACGGGTCGATCATGGACACGGGCTTCTTTTCCTATTTATTAGTTTGAAAGCAGATTTTAAGAAGTCGTCGTGGCCTAAAGGATAAGACGTCCAGTGCTTTCGTATCGAGCGATGCAACGGTGTTCGAATCCCGCAGGCGGGTACCAATTTTTCGAATGAAATACGTACTTAACAAATATTCACGATTGTCTTCCACGGTGAACGAATAACGTCGCGTAATAAAAATCGAACCCGTAAAATTATAATTTGCGTAGGTAATTACTGGTGGTAGGACCTCTTGTGAGTCCGCACGAATAGGTACCACCGCCCTGTCTATTTCTGCTATGAAGCAGTAATGCGTTTCGATTTGAAGGGTGGGGCAGCCGTTATAACTATAGTGAGACCTTAGAACTTATATCTCAAGGTGGGTGGCGCATTTACGTTATAGTGGTCTATGGGCTTCAGTAACCGCTTAACACAAGGTGGGCTATGAGCTCGTCCACCCATCTAAGCAATAAATACAAACGATATAATAAAGTATAGTAAGCTACGACGGTGTGAGGCCTAAAATCGCAGGGCCGCATCTTTTGCAGTAAGGGTCGTAAAGGAGGTTAACCGCCTCACCGGAGATTGAACATCAGCCTGCTCCGACGCAGTGTAACCGTCAACTGGTCTATACTAGTTATATTATAAAGCCTATTAAAATCCTGAAGCAATAATGCGTTCCGGTTCGAAAGGTGGGATAAACGTCTCAAGACGCATTACGGTTTAAAAAAAATCCGCCTGTTAAATACTGTGACGAGGAATCCATTGGCGGTCGAATTCTAACTTATTTGAATGCTTCACGAAAAAAATAGACAGGATAAATATATAATATTTGATATGCTTGATTTTTTAATTAGTTACCTAATTGTTAGAATTTTTTAAATACACTTAGTAGATACATAGCTATTTAGAATATCTTTGTACCGGCATAAAACTTATATTAATACTCTTCGCGATCACATTTTTAAATTTATTTTATTAACGTAACATCTTTAGCTACTTACAACTTCGGCGGCCATTTTGTTATTTGTTAAAACACACAATAATACAAAGACTAAAAACGAACGTCAAATGTTAAATATTTATAACATCTTAGTTATTTAATATGGATTTATATACCTGTCGTTAACATCTCGAGTACATGTTATCTGATAATGGTGGCTTTAGTTAACTTTGATAAAGTTAATTCTATATTGGAGTGTTTTAGTGTACTTCAAATGTTTAAAAATATATATATATTTAAAAACAAGAATATATCAAGAATATATAATATTTAGTCTACGTGGCCTAAAGAATAAGACGTCCGGTGCATTCGTGTTGAGCGATGCACCGGTGTTCGAATCTCAGGCGGGTATCAATTTTTCTAATGAAATACGTACTCAAGAAATGTTCACGATTGACTTCCACGGTGAAGGAATAAAACATCGTGTAATAAAAATCAAACCCGCAAAATTATAATTTGCGTAATTACTGGTGGTAGGACCTCTTGTGAGTCCGCGCGGGTAGGTACCACCACCCTGCCTATTTCTGCCGTAAAGCAGTAATACGTTTCGGTTTGAAGGGTAGGGCAGCCGTTGTAACTATACTGAGACCTTAGAACTTATGTCTCAAGGTGGGTGGCACATTTACGTTGTAGATGTCTATGGGCTTCGGTACCCACTTAACACAAGGTGGGCTGCGAGCTCGTCCACCCATCTAAGCAATAAAAAAACAAAATATTTTTTCTCTACCAAAGAGACTTCGTGTGTATCCACTTAGAACGAAGTAATCTCTTGATAGACCTTCATTGTACGTAAAACTGCTACAACTATAACCCTTATACACCCTACTATCATCCCGAGTGACGATGCATTTTTTTTTAACTATAAAATCAAAGCGACTTAAATTGCTGCTACAGTTCAAAAGACAGCTTCACTGATTGTTAGTTTAATATTAGCTCATTGTATTGTAAGATAGGCATTTAATGCACGTTCCAACAATTTCTTGTGTAAGCTATGTCTTGTTCTTGTTATAATTACTTATTGTTGTTATATTTCTTATAAATATTATTATTTTTATATTGTTAATAAAAATTGCTTTGTCTCTACTGTCTGTGTCAATTCAATCAATACTCGAAGGAAAGTCCTTCCACAAAGTCCTTCTATTATAACTTAAGTCTTAAATTTAAGTCCTCGTGGCCTAAAAGATAATATGCCCGATGCTTTCGTATTGAGCGATGCGACTGTGCCGATGTTCGAATATAGCGGGCAGGAATAATTTAAAAAAAATATTGAAATACGCACTTAACACATGTTCACGGATGACGATCATGGAACAATGATGATGAATCCACGATGATGGAATGTTATTGAATAAAAATCAAACCCGTGAAAATACTTATGGTAGGACCTCTTGTGAGTCCGCACGGGTAGGCACCACCGCCCCGCCTATTTCAGCCTTGAAGCACTAATGCGTTTCAGTTTTAAGGGCGGGGCAGCCGTTGTACTGTATAAACTGAAACTTAGAACTCATATCTCAAGGTGAGTGACGGCATTTACTTTGTTCATATCTATGGGCTTCGGTAACTTAGAATCAGATGGGCGCTAAGATCGTGCACGCATTTAAGTAATAAAAATAAAATTAACCAACACAAATCATAATTAGTATATGCGCATTCTACACAAAATTCGTTTCAATTCGTTTTATTTTAAATCCACTACTTGTGTTTTGTTTAATAAAATTAAATAAACTAGAGGACCCGCAGTAGTCGAAATTCGACTATAATTTATTGAATCGTAAGTTTGTACACTATTATGATTGTATTTTATACTTCTATAATCATAAATTTCGCCAAGGCTACACTATAGAAAACATTAATAAAGACAAACTATATTTATTCTATTCTCAATTTGACAAAAGACTTAAAGAACAAATGTTTGACAATAAATAGCATTCATGCGTGTGTGCGTCATATACATGGTATGTAGTGTGTGTAACGTTTTCTTTATTGATTTAATGTATCTTTTATGCATTATTTAAAAAAAAAAATATTAGCATTATGCACTTCTTCTCTATATTCTCTATAAGTGTGCAAAATTTCATACTCCTCCGTCCGCGCAATTTACGTAAAAAGGGATACAAAGTTTTTGCTTCACGTATTAATTAAATAAATGTCCGGAACCAACGTTCATTCAATATCAGTAGCTCCCCCCATTGCGTATCAAAGTCAAACATAACATACAGAGGAGGGCCGTTCGGATTGTCGATAATCCCGGTCTCACGGATCGTTTGGAACCTCTGGGTCTGCGGAGGGACTTCGGTTCCCTCTGTATTTTGTACCGTATGTTCCATGGGGAGTGCTCTGAGGAATTGTTCGAGATGATACCGGCATCTCGTTTTTACCATCGCACCGCCCGCCACCGGAGTAGAGTTCATCCATACTAATCCGGCTATGGAATGAGCTCCCCTCCACGGTGTTTCCCGAGCGCTATGACATGTCCTTCTTCAAACGAGGCTTGTGGAGAGTATTAAGCGGTAGGCAGCGGCTTGGCTCTGCCCCTGGCATTGCTGAAGTCCATGGGCGACGGTAACCACTCACCATCAGGTGGGCCGTATGCTCGTCTGCCTACAAGGGCAATAAAAAAAAAAAAAAAAAAAAAAAAAAAAAAAAAAAAAAAAAAAAAAAAAAAAAAAAAAAAAAAAAAAAAAAAAAAAAATAACCCAAAGCTGGAAAACGTACATCATATTAAATGATATGAATAAAAAACAAATGAAGTGAATTTCGACAGTACGACAGTAAACGGAAGCTTTAAATTTTATCTTTAACACAGACGCGCAGAGTTCAATCTATATATTAATACGTGAAGCAAAAACTTTTTATCCCTTTTTACGAAAATTGCACGGACGGAGGAGTATGAAATATTCCACACTTATAGAGAATATAGAGAAGTAGTGCACAATGCTAATATTTTTTTAAAATAATGCATAAATGATACATTAAATCAATAAAGAAAACATTACACACACTACATACCATGTATTTGACGCACACACGCATGCATACTATTTTTTGTCAAACTTTTGTTCTTGGCGTCTGTTGTCAAATTGAGATTAAATATTGTTTGTCTTTGTTAATATTTTTTATAGTGTAGTCTCGGCGAAATTTGTGATTATAGAAGTATAAAATGCAATCATAATAGTGTACAAACTTACAATTCCAATTAATTATAGTCGAATTTCGACTACTGCGGGACCTCTAGTTTTTTTTAATTCTCTTTTAAAGCATAGACGAATGTACGGCCCGTCTAGTGTTCAGTGGTTACCAGAGTCCTTAGAAACCACTACGTCACCGCCGCCCACCTTGAGACATGAGGTCTAAGGATCAATGGTATCTAGTACAACGGCTGCCCCGGTAAGCCCACTGAGTTTCTGAAAAAAAAAGGTGCTACGCCGTGCAAACGGAAATCATAAGTAAAATTATCGTAATTAAAAAACCTACTCGTGCGGGATCAAAAGTCGTCCTAGCAACGGTAAAATAATGATTTTTTTATTTTATTTTTATTGCTTAGATGGTTGGACTAGCTCACAGCCCACCTGATGTTAAGTGGTTACCGGAGCCCATAGACATCTACAACGTAAATGCGCCATTCACCTTATAAGTTCTAAGGTCTCAGTATAATAGTTACGTATAGTTGAATTAAAAATGTGGATTTTTTTTAAAACAGCGATTTACTAACATTGATCCCGAAAACATTATTCAATCCCAAGTGACGTAATTAATCCGCCTAACGATCAGATAAGCGATGTAAGATACAATAGGCGTGGTTGCTGGTTAGTGAAGCCACCACGGTCACCGTCCTCGTCAAAACTAGTCGCTTGCGACGAAGGGCTCGACGAGCGAATTAACCCACAGACACAGCCCACTGAGTTTCTCGCCGGATCTTCTTAGTGGTGGTAGATTCTGCAAAGCACTGCTCTTGCCAGGGTCAGTGTTAGCAACACTCTGGTTTGAGCCCCGTGAGCTCACCTACAAACGTTAGGGTGAAACTGAAATAGCCTCTCAAGGCTATCATCAGTTATCAGCATAGGTAGAAAAAAAAAGAAGCCACCTATTGCGCGGAAATCATATTACAATGGAAAATATAGACATTCCAGATAAGATACATGGATTTCTATTTGTGACAAGTTAAGATGTTTTGCATGTCCGCTATTTGTTAAAGAAAAAAACAGATGCGAAATCTCTTAATCTGCAACTCGAGATATCAGGTCGAGATGCGATTCTGGTTTTTTCACATTTTTGTTTGTGGTTCGTGGTAATAACATTTTGAAGATTTTAAGGAATCTTAGAGCTGAATCGGTAAGCTGGAGTGTTCATTCCCTACGCAAATAATATATATTTTTCTATCCTGTTGTCGTATCTGCGGGTTGGAGGTTTGGTGGATCACTTCAATGAATAAAAATATAAGCTTTAAACTTCATGTATCGTGGTACGTAGTGTTTTTTTTTTGAGTGAACTTTTTGCATCAATTAACCCGCGTGGACAACAATGGTGGAACGGGCCATAGTTTACAATGTCATAAATAAAATTAAATAATCTAGTACGATCAGTTTTAATCTAGACCCTCTGTAACCAGGAAGCCTGGCTCGTTACTGCATAACTTCATCCATTTGTGTGACGGATATCTAAATCTGTCCACCCCTGATTCCAAATTACAAAAATATGGATGTGGCATTACGAAGTATAGAAATAGCATGTAAGTCTTTTTTCAAATATCTTCTATCCTTTTCTTGTTCTTAAAGAGGATTTTATTTTATTTGGAAAATAATAATGATACATAATTTTTCATGCTCGA
Organism: Bombyx mandarina; assembly: GCF_030267445.1. Taxonomy (NCBI): domain Eukaryota; kingdom Metazoa; phylum Arthropoda; class Insecta; order Lepidoptera; family Bombycidae; genus Bombyx; species Bombyx mandarina. Next base: position 3,283,388 of record NC_143222.1, on the reverse strand, counting down.
AGCGAATGATTTCCTTGATTTCAATTTATCAACGAAAACTATACTACCACTTTAAAATTAAGCAGTATACTTTGAAACACGAAATCGAAATTCGTACCTATCGATTTATTTTTTGTTGCATATTTGTATAGATCTGTGGTGGGCAAACATTTTCAATGGCGGGCCACAAAGTTTCAGAAATTCTAGAGGAGGGCCAGAATTATAGAAAAAATGCATGCATATGAAGCAATGCATGTTAGATTTTATTTTACGCGCAAAAATACTGACTAGAATATTTAGGATGGATGGATTCTCGGCGGGCCGGATTAAATACGGCCGTACTTTGCCCGTCACCGGTATATATGAAGGAACTCACAGCCGGCTTGTTATAAAGTGATTATAGAAGCCCATAGATATCATATCGTGAACGCCACTAATGTTAAGACTTGAAATTTTGAGACAAGTCTCAATTGACGCCTGTTTCATCTGTTCCCGTGCGGGCTGATACGTCCTAACATTAAATGCTGAATTGTGATCGCAGTAAGCTGATTAAGACTCGGAAAACGCTGCCGCCAATTCCACAAAAGCCTTAGTTACGTTTTAAAACACCTACGGGAAGATTTGGATTGGTTTATTCTATTGTATTTTAATATATTATATAATATTATAGACAGATATATATATAATATTATAGACAGAAACCACACAACCTGCTACGACACGAATTGTACTCATAAGCAACATATCTGCCGTGTTTCCAACATCCAAGCTATAGGTCAATTGACCTAACCTTCACACTTGTTGCGTATTCACGTGCGGACTTCTTTTAAACCAAGCAAGGATCTGAATGAGGACACATTAATTGATAGAATTATTCTGTAGCTATACCTAAATGGAGGTATTGTCGGTTTAAATGACACGAAATGATCAATCAGTTCTTCTTGAAAAGCTTAGGTACCTTTGAAGGATTCAAATTGTTTCAATTCATATGATTGTTACTACTGTAGTCTATTACATGTATACGAATAACTCAAGTTTAAGAACAAGGAAAGAGCTGATAGAATGGAATTATTTTAGGCAACTTTAACAGCTTACAAGCCCCGTGATCTTTGATTTTGATGTGATTATCATTACGTGAAAAATGTTTACCACTGCCAAAAATTGTGGGCCGAATATTTTAGATTTAACAAAACAAAACACAAGCTGTAGGCAGCGGCTTGGCTCTGCCCCTGATGGTGCTGACGTCTATGAGCGACAGCAACTATTTACCATCAGGCGGGTCGTATGCTCGTTTCGTTGCAAAATAAAAAATCACATAAAACCACCCAAAAAAAAACCACTTCATATTAATCGAAATGATGTTTTGACAAATGAATAACAACAAAATGATTAACTGTGTGAACTCATTATCTTAAATTGCGTTGATAACGACGTTTCACGTCACCGAACAAATGACCATGAAATCGTACCAACAAGATGTTAGGGTTCGTTTTTGTTTACACCAAAACTGTTATGTTATGTTTACTAGAGGTCCCGCAGTAGTCGAAATTCGACTATAATTAATTGGAATTGTAAGTTTGTACACTATTATGGTTGTATTTTATACTTCTATAATCACAAATTTCGCCAAGACTACACTATAAAAAATATTAACAAAGACAAACAATATTTTATCTATTCTAAATTTGACAACAGACGTCAAGAACAAAAGTTTGACAATAAATAGTATGCATGCGTGTGTGCGTCAAATACATGGTATGTAGTGTGTGTAATGTTTTCTTTATTGACTTAATGTATCTTTTATGCATTATTTAAAAAAAATATTAGCATTGTGCACTTCTTCTTTATATTCTCTATAAGTGTGGAAAATTTCATACTCCTCCGTCCGCGCAATTTTCGTAAAAAGGGATACAAAGTTTTTGCTTCACGTATTAATATATAGATTATGAATTACGCCTACACTATATTTAGACAGCGTATTAGAATTTTACACTGACATGACACGAAGCGAAAATTAATGACTTAAGGGCGGTTTAAGCTGACTTATTTAAGCTATTATACATCACAGCTTAGACAGCTACCTCACCATTCAAGGCTTGCATCATTTGCGTTATGAATAAATTTTATGTGCACTGTTTGCTCTTATATATTAAGTGTATTATTCACGCTCCAGAGAGCAGAGCTACATTATCTATGTTTACAAATATTGAGAGATCACGTGGTTAATGGGTTAGAATAACGATAGATTTACCTTCAACGTATAGTATTCAATGAACTAGACTATGATATTGTACTAAATTTTTTACTTGTGGTAGAACCTCTTGTGAGTTCACACGGGTAGGTACCCTACCTATTTCTGTCGTGAAGCACTTACGCGTTTCGGTTTGAAGGATTGGGCAGCCGTTGTAACAATACTGAGACCTTAGAACTCATATTTCAAGGTGGGTGGCGGCATTTACGTTCTAAATGTCTATGGGCTCCGGTAACCGCTTAACAGCAGGTGGGTTGTGAGCTTGTCCACTCATCTATGCAATAAAAAAAAATACAAAATGCCCTCCGCGCCTTCAGCTACGATTTTTTTTAATTCCTGAGAAATGAGTTTTTCAGAACAGAAATAGCTGAAATAGTGGGTAATCAAATTAACACACTTATTCCTGTTTATCATCTGCATCCTGATATTGTAAGTAGGTATAAGATGGAAGTGTTCAGAATTCGCCAAGAAAAGAAGTAACAGTGGCATACCATTACTAACTGTGATTAATGTTTACACCACAATTTCTAAAGGGTATTCAATTACTAATTTACATTGAGCTTGACACTCACTAAAATTATCGAAGGCTGGATCTTAAGAGAGTTCTTCCAAGATCGACATGTAGTTTTGTTTAACTGTAGAGAACTCATAAGTTATACATATTTTTTTTTTAATATCACTTATATCAGAATTGACCTGTAATTTTACGAGTTATTTGACAGTGTTATCCGTTATGATTTATGACTTAATAAGTACACTACCATACATACATACGTATGATAATATGCGCAATTAAAAACAATGTTTACTTTGATAATTACGCGGTTTGTATATTACGTAGGTACTAACTACACTGGAAGAACTCGAAAATGGTATTGATAGATAAAATTTAAAAAAACAAAATGTGTACAATTCACACGTGGTAGAAGTGAAACCTTCCCATAAAATACAATTATCCTAAACGTCTTAAGTATATGTAAAATTTTGTCATTAGTAAATAATTGTAAGGTAGCGCCCTCTGTGAATTGATATTTTAATTTCACGTATAATCCTAAATTAAAATTCACTACAAGAGCTTTCATACACACGTTAGTATTAAAAAATCTCACAGATGGCGCTGTATTAAATAGTATGTATATTTCTGTCTCATTCTTTGCTGGCTTCATCCTACACATTTTTGTATTTGTGTCTCTTACCTGTCGTTTTTTCCGTTGCATCCGGTTTGAAATCACAACGATTCTAAAGAAGTTTTCACTTCAAAAACAATTATTTTTCAAGCTAATCGCCATTTTATTTTTTGTTGAATGTTCCGTGATGAATTCGGAATAAACGTTCTTGGTTAATAAACAGCGTCAACAAGCTTCCAACCTAAGCAAATCCATATATACATCACATACGACCTGGAATATTCTTGTCCTGGTGAAACTGGAAAGGCCTCCGAGTCACCAGTTATCCTTCAATCATAAAAAAAAAGCTGGAATATTGAAACTCTAGTTTGAGGAATAGGACAGCCGACGATTCAGTTGATTCAATTTGTAGATGGGTGAAAGAACTCGTTTTGTGATGTCTATATATTCTGGTGTCTCGAGGTGGGTGGAATATTGTGATGTCTATACATTCTGGTGACCATTTAGCACCTGTGAGCATGTTTAACCATTTAAGCTATAAAAACTAACACAAACTATTTATTAACCTAACGCTAACAAGAAACAGTATTAAGTATCGCATTAAATTATGATTTCTTGCTAAGATGGCTCGACGAGCTTTCGGACCACCTGATGCTAAGTGGTCAATGGAGTCCATAGACATCAACAAGCACGTAAAATTTCGCCGCCCATCTTGAGAAATGAGTTTTAATCTCCGTTTTTACAGTACAACGGCTGCCCCGTCCTTCAAACCGAAACGCATTACTGCTTCACGGCAGAAATAGGCAGGGCGGTGGTACCTACCCGCGCGGACTCGCAAATTGCCCTACCACCAGTGCAAGACGTATGAGACATGTTTGTAGATTATGTTAACAACAGGAAATTCATAAAATATCGTTAGCCTGGATTCACCGCATTAGCTTATAGCTATTTTTTTGCAATTGTAGGTAGACAATACGATCCACCTGATGGTAAGTGGTCATAATGGACTTCAGCTATGACAGGGGCAAAGCCAAGCCACTGGCTACCGGCATTAGGGCATTACGTAAACTAATTTTAATAATTAGTCTTCTTGTTTCTCCAGTTCTAAATCCGCTGACGAGTATGTTTCATATATTCCACCTAACCAATGTACCATGTAGCATTGACCTTTGTTTTAAAATTGCTTTGATTGAAAAACCTTTTCGAGGAACACGTAAGGCGACTACAGAATTTATCTTCCGAATCCTGATCACGCAGGAGCAAGTCACCGTCGTTGCTCTAGACACGTCCTTACGGATCCATCAGATCCAATAACTCTTGCATTAGATACCTTCAGCTCTAACACTAGGAGCAGGCTGAGGAACCCCGGTAACCGTACTCGTCGAACTCGACAAAGAGGTCGACGTGCCACCTAACCTATGCATCAGCCCGCTGAGTTTCTCGCCGGATCTTCTCAGCGGGTCGCGATTCCGATCCGGCAGTATAGTCGGATTTTTTATTAGACGAAGTCAACTGACGTTTACTGTGTTGTCAGTTTTTTATGAAATAAAAATAGTGTTGTGACAAAGTGAACGATTGAAAAAACTCCTGAATTAATGAAATTGCCTCGATTGTCTAGTGAATAGTTGGTGTGCCGAATTGCCGATATCGGGTACGGGATTCGAATTTTAGGCGTGTTTTGTACATACCAACGAGTTTTCGACGAAATATTATGTTCCTATAGTATCTACCTGAAATGAATACCGAGTGTTTTAAACATTAAGAAAAACATTGCGGGGAAGCTTGTTAGACTGTCCTATTTCCAATACATCATATAGTTGAAACTATAGATGTATAAAATATAACAATTATAGGTAGGTTATGAAAATAAAAAAAAACTGATTGTAGTTACATACTACTAGTAACGTATATTGGAGCACTTTAATACAATTTTATTGTAAAATATAAATAATATTCTTTTATAGTTTGAATTTAATGATTAACTCTTCACACTCATTGTTCATTCATGTGATTGAACGAGAACCGAACGCATCACTATTACTTTAAATATAGCAACATTATTTCACAAAGTGACATTAGCTACTGTCAGCTGGCTTCGTCTAATTAAAAATCCGACTATAGATTCATTCGCGAAGCAGCTGCTCTTGAGTTGTTAGCTCTCCTTCGGAGGCGCTCGGGCAGCTGTTAACAAATGCCACCCCTTCTTGCTGAGCCTTTGCTCGCCCACCTGTTCTGGTGAAACTGTAAAGGCCTCCGGGCCACCAGTAAATCTTCAACTACGAAAAAAAAGATTTTTTCTTAAAAAATAAATCTATGAATATCAATATTTTTTTATCAAATCTGTTTAACCTTTGTCCTTAAATGTCGTCATCATTGAGTTAGTTAATTTTAGTCTATATTTTTATTCACTTTGTGTTACAACACAAATGTTAGTATTGCATAGGTAATAAACACTTAATATTTAAAACAATTTTATTATGTTATTGATAACCCCAAAACACTTTTTTAATTTCAATTCAAAGCATAAAGCGTAGTCTTAATTAAATTACTTTTAAATATGTAACAATCTGAAAGTGCTTTCAGGGATTTGTAGTTACTCCTAGAAAAAAATAATTAATAATTAAATTAAGTATGTACATATTTATTTAAATATTATTTAATAAATGAACGGGTAACATTGATTAAACTAGTTTTTTTTTTTTTGAGGCGACGGCTCCACTTTCATTATGCCACTAACGATGCCATAACTTTAAGAGCGATGAGATTTTCAATTATTAATTAAAAATGAACTACAGTGATTAAGAAATGTTTAAATTTAATTACTTAAATTGGTACATATATATACCCTAAAAAAAAATTGAAACCACAACTCATATTTACGTTATCTATTCCATTTTTTTTACTGATACAAGCTAGTATGACGTTTTGGAAAATGAACCTTAAAATAAAAGAATTAAGGATAATCATGAATCAAAAACAAAACATTAGTTAAAAGAATTATTTTTAATTTATTTTATGGTATCAATTGTACAGAAAATTATAATAGCATTAAAAATATATACAACTTTTTGTTGAAATATCTTTTATTTTAAACCTATGAACGAGCTTGCGGTCTATCTAGCATTAAGTGGTTACCGCTCGAGTCTTGAGGTCTATTGTCTTAATTTTTTTTCTTAGTTGCGTAGACGAGCTCACGCCGACATCGACGAGGCCCGACTCGAAAGAAAAAAAAATGCTGCAAAGGCGAATAAGACACTCACCCAAGTCCCCCCCCAAGTAAGTAGTACAATTTTAGTTAATTCTAACGCATAGCAGTGACGCGTTCCGGTTTGATGCGTGAGACAGAGGCCTCATGTCTCAAGACGGCGGCGTTTACGTTTCAACGTGTGACCACTTCACGGAAGGTGGGCCGAGAGCTCGTTCCCTCCCATAACGACCTCCATGTCGTAAGCAACACATTCCCGGTCAATAAATACAAGGTCAATCTCAAATAACTCACACGAACTTTTCTTTCTGTAATTAGTTTTAACACAACTCAGAAAAAGCATCGATTTCAGATGATAGATTATATTATATCGATAGGTAAAAGATCATTTGGTTTAAGCGACATTTAATTTTATGACACTTTACAGGAGAGTGACATCTTTACAGTGAGTGCCATTTAAAGTTTCAAATTTCGAAAAAAAATATCGTTACAAAAAATACTACTGCCGCTATATCAATAGAGTAAACTTAATTGAAATTCAATGAAATACATCAAACTGTTGATGCTAATCTATACATATAAATAAAATTGGAGTGTCTGTTTGTAATATTGAAATGGCCTCTTTTTACTACACGCATATGAATATACCTAGTCAGGTCATAAGTATTGTCACACAGTAAAAACTTTTCTTTTAGAATGCTGGCCACAAAAAAGTTTATTGAATTCGAATTTCAAATTGTTCATGAAAATAAAAATGTATACTTTTAGAATTTTACTCATTTTTAAATATGGAGTGGACGCTTAAAGAAGACCGTGTTGCAGTTATTGCGTTGCATCGTTGCGGTTATGCGCCAATTCAAATTTTTAACAAACTGAAAATTTTGAATATAACCAAAAGATTCGTTTATCGTACCATCAAACGATACAATGAAGACTCTAGTGTAGATGACAGGTCAAGAAGTGGTCGCCCACGGTCTGTTAGGACTCCAGCAGTGATAAAAGCTGTTAAGGCGCGAATTCAAAGAAATCCCAAACGTAAGCAGAAACTGTTGGCCCTTCAGATGGGGTTAAGCAGAACCACGGTGAAAAGGGTGTTAAATGAAGACTTAGGGCTTCGGGCATATCGAAGAAAAACAGGACATCGTTTGAATGCTCGTCTAATGGACCTGAGACTGAAGAGATGCCGCGCTTTGTTGAAGCGGTACGCGAGAAAAAAATATCGGGAAATTCTTTTTTCGGATGAAACATTTTTTACCGTAGAAGAGAGCTACAACAAACAAAATGATAAGGTGTACGCACACAGTAGTGAAGAATCGAGCAACCGTATTCCGCGTGTCCAACGAGGTCATTTTCCATCCTCGCTCATGGTATGGTTGGGAGTTTCTTCTTATTGGGGCTTAACAGAGGTACATTGTGAGGAAGGTGTAAAAACGAATGCAGTTGTGTATCAAAATACAGTCCTGACGAACCTTGTGGAACCTGTTTCTCATACCATGTTCAATAACAGGCACTGGGTATTCCAACAAGATTCGGCGCCAGCTCATAGAGCGAAGAGCACACAAGACTGGCTGGCGGCGCGTGAAATCGACTTCATCCGGCACGAAGACTGGCCCTCCTCCAGTCCAGATGTGAATCCGTTAGATTACAAGATATGGCAACACTTGGAGGAAAAGGCGTGCTCAAAGCCTCATCCCAATTTGGAGTCACTCAAGACATGCTTGATTAAGGCAGCCGCCGATATTGACATGGACCTCGTTCGTGCTGCGATAGACGACTGGCCGCGCAGATTGAAGGCCTGTATTCAAAATCACGGAGGTCATTTTGAATAAACTTTAGTGTCATAAGAATCTATGTTTTGTTAAGTTTATTTTGGTATATGAATGGTTACATAATGAATAAACTTGTTTCAATTATTTTACATTGAACATGTGACAGAATTTATGACCTGACTAGGTATATACGGTACATACACCAATATATATTTTTTTACAATTTTTGTCTGTTTGTCTGTCTGTTTGTTCCGGCTAATTTCTGGAACGGCTGGACCGATTTTGACGGGACTTTCACTTATTGGTAGCTGATGATATAAGGAGAAACTTAGGCAACTTTTTTTTAGACTAGCTTCGCCCCGCGGCTTCACCCGCCGTACGACAATAACCGCGAGTAACATCGCGGGACTCAGCTATCAATAATAAAATTTAATGTTTCCGAAGCAAAGCGAGGGCGGGTCGCTAGTATCCAAATAAAACAAAATTTTAATTACAAAAATAAATGTCGCGTATTAAGCTAAAACCAATTAAACCTTTTATCCCTTGATATTATCATTTTGAACAATCACACTGCCTAGTAACTAAGCGAATCGTTGCTTCTAAACTCATAGAGCTAATAATAATTACAATACAATGACAATCATTGTTATCTTCAACGGATACAAAAAAATAAAACTTAATATTATCCGTGTTGACTCTCCGAAGACTTTGAATCTTCCTCACTATCGCTGGACCACTCGCCCTCGCTGTACTCTCTGTCTTTCTTTCTCTTTCTATTCTTAGCTACGTCCTCGTCGGAGTTCCGTCTGGCGGTCGTGTTCACTTCCAAGTTCTGAAGCACCAAGTCTTTGGTCGGAGAGTTGGTCCGCAGCTCCTTGAGGGTGTGCGTGAGGTCAATGTCCGGCAACCTCTGCTCACTGTCCTCGTCCTCTTTTCTCCTCTTCTTCTTGCTTTTCGAGGCGTGTTTCTTTTCCTTCTTGCGTTTCTTCTTTTTCGAGCTGAAATTTAATGGTGATGATATTATAAATGCGAGCAATTTTTTTTTTATTGCCATGATGGGTGGACGATCTCACAGTCTACCTGATGGTTCAGTGGTTATTAGAGTCCATCTACAACGTAAATGCGCCATCCACCTTGAGATATAAGTTCTAAGGTCTCGATATAGTTACAACGGCTGCCCCACCCTTCAAACCGAAACGGATCACTGCTTCACGGCAGATATAGGCAGGGCGGTGGTACCTACCCGTGCGGACTCACAAGAGGTTCTACCACCAGTTGTCTGAACGGACGGACGTTTGAAAACTTCACAAGGCAATGGTTTATATAGGGTGGACTATAATATAGTACCTTCAACGACCGACAGGTGGCGACTAATTTCAAGAAATCGATATTTTTCATACAACTAGCGATCCGTGATCAGTGGAACGTGCCCGATTGAATTCGTATATATTAAATGTTATCATATAAATCTACAGTGGTTATTACGGATGTTCCGTTATAACTACTGAACCGTGCATCCGATTGACTTGAAACTTGGTATCCATGTAGAAAATACATCGACGCTTGAAAGGCAAACGTGACTAAGCGACAATGCGTGAACTTTACAGTAGACTAATTTAAAGTTGAAATACCTGAAAACAAAATTTATTTTAACGAATCTAGCTGTAGTAGAATCTAGCTAGTAGCTGTAGGATTAAAATGATTTTAATAGACCTAGAAATATATTTTTTTTTGCGCATCGAATATGGTTATTGGCTATCATTTATGTACAAAGCAGTTATTGTCGCTTAGTCACGTTTGCCTTTCAAGCGTCGACATGTACTTAATGGATAGGCTAATATTTATAATATGAGTGTTGGACTCCCTAATAATAATGACGCATAACATAGATGTGTTCGTTGATAAGTAGATGTCGGTCCGGGGTCCACACGAATACATCACAAATAGCGCAAACCGGCTAAGACATAAGGTCGAATTTTGCATTTCATTATATAAACGGATGCCTTCAAATCGAAAATCCGAACTGCTTCGCGGCAGTATTAGGCTAGATAGTTGGACCTATCTACAGTTTTATATGCGTTTAGATATTCAATCTAATTCAAAAAGTTTTAAATGTTAATGAAATTTAAAACATTTCATTTTTTAATAGATTTTAATTTAGAATAAAATTCCTTTCAATAATTATTGATATATAAAATATAGTGTATAAGGCGAATGGAGTTTTTTAACGGACATCCGACCTCATGGTTCTTTGATCAGGTAATACTTACTGTATTCTCGAACACTGTCATTGATCGGATATTGTTTTAACTCACCCATCGTTATCGGCGTCTTCGCTTTCAGACGATCTGCAAAGGAATAAAAACAATTAATTTCAATCATTAATAAACGACTGATGAGTATTTGTATGTACTTCTGTAGTCGAAATTCGACTATAGTTATTTGAAATTATAAGTTTGGACATTATTATGGTTCTATTGACAAAGACTATTTATTATACTTCTATAATTACAGATTTCACCAAGACTAAACTATAGACAAATAATATTATTCTATTCTCAATTTGACCACAGACTTTCAACAATAACAAAAGTTTGACAGTTAACACAGAGTATATGTGTTGTGTCAAATACATGGTAGTGTGAGATAATTAAAAAAATATTAAAACATATTCCGCACTCCTTCTCTATATTCTCAATAAAGAAATGTGTTTTTGTCCGTTTCTAATCGTCACTGTCTAAAATGACGTCACAAAACACTACGCGCGGCATATGACGTCACAAGACACTACGTGCGGCATATGACGTCACAAGACACCGCGCGCGTCATATAACGTCACAAGCGCGGCCTATGACGTCACAAGACACTGCGTTGAATGGACAGTTTTGCCAGAAATAGTTATTTCTGAAGTGTTCTAATGAACCGCCGTGGAGACTCCGACCTCATGTCTCAAAGCGCAACTCACGAGCCATTCATTATCTTACAACTCATTTTAACGTATTAAAACCCTAACTAACCTGCGCCTTCTTCTTTTGCTTTTATGATGCATTTTTTGAGACTCATCGTCGTAATCTGTAATAAAAGAAAAAAAATCATTAAAAATTATTGTATAAGAATAAGGTCCTAATTTAATAATTTATTTTTTGTTTAGCTTTTAATGAAACATCACCTTTACGTTTGGTCAAGTAAAACTAATTACATATATTTAGTTTGTATTAAAATAATTGCTTTATATTTAATTATATTTAATAATAATAATTGTTAATTTTCGACTTTAAACGAAAGTACAGGTTTTAATATATATTTTTTAATTTTTGGTATTTTTTTATTTATTGCTTAGATGGATGGACGAGCTCACAGCTCACCTGGTGTTAAGTGGTTACTGGAGCCCATAGACATCTACAACGTAAATGCGCCACCCACCTCGAGATATAAGTTCTAAGATCTCAGTATAGTTACAACGGCTACCCCGCCCTTCAAACCGAAACGCATTACTGCTTCACGGCGGAAATAGGCGGGGTGGTGGTACCTACCCGTGCGGACTCACAAGAGGTCCTACCACCAGTGAAAAAAAAGCTCAGAGCTCAAAGATTTTGCATACAAAAAGTCGTTGCGAAACCAAAATCTGCTATGTGCACTTTTTGAGATTTTTACTTTTTGACCTTTTCGTATAGTTCACAGCCCTATCTACCGTATAAAAAAAAAACTGTTATGTGTCTATAGCTTTAATATTTATCTATCTATAGCTTTCATTTGATATAGTTCTTAAAAATTCACCTTCATATAAAATTTTATACGAAAATGTTGTTACTCGTTAATTCAAAATAGAGTTTTTGCACATAGCAGATTTTGGTTTGACAGTGACGATAATTTTCATAAAAGCATATACTTTCAAATCCGTTAACATATGGTTGAAGGACGGCTTTGCATTGCCGGAGTCTGCGACAGTGACCACTCTCCACCAGCTGGACTGCACGTTTGTCTACTTACTGAGCCAATAACAAAAAAAAAACTATATCGCTACCTTTTTTCGGTACAATTTTCACTAGTCGTTTCAAACGTTCTGTGTCGTTCGTCTGCTGTCGAACAGATGGCGTTAGTGTCGTATTTGTTAGTAACCGCTACACGCCAAGAGATGGCTCTCGCTATAAGCCGGGTTTTAAGAATATGTGAATTACACCTTATGACCTCTACACTGCAGATTTCTGTTACTGTTATATGTTTGAAGTATATCACAGGTTCTGTAAAATTGCGACTGGGTTTTCATTTAATAGTAAGGCGGGCCGTGGGCGACGGCCGCGTGTCGGTCCATATAATTATGTATACACATAAAACATGCACACTCTCACATTTTTCTCGATGTCTTCTCTTTTCTCTTCTCCGTCTTTTTTCTTCTTCTTCCGCTTTCTTACGTTTCAAAGACTCCAACGTATCAACCTGGTAAATTTTATCAATTTTTAACTTCGCATTACAAATTGGCACGACTGTCCACTATCATGCTACTTGTACCACGAAGAACCAGTAATAACAAAAGAACACCAGTAATCTGTACATTTAAATTTACGCAATCAAGAATGACCTTTAATAAGCAGATCCCCTACACACTTTACTGTGGTCCGTCTGTGTCGACATTTCAAATATTTCGTGTGCGCGACAATTTTGACAAGATAAAATTTTAAACCTACTTGTATGTTTCAGTGGCTGCTCAGTGTACACTAAGTAAAGGAATACAATGGAAGGATGAATCCAGAGTAACTATACTGTGGGATTAACTATACTGAGACCTTAGAACTCATATCTCAAGGTGGGTAGCGGCATTTACGTTGTAGATATCCATCATACCCGATCCTGTAGACCGAATGGTAAACAGTCGATGTCGCCCAAAACACGTCATTACGGATCCTCCCGATCCATTAACGGTGCTTTTAGGTACCACAAGCACCGGTCGCCGACCTCGTCGAACCCGTCGCTTGCGACGAAGGGCTCGACGAGCGAATCAACCCACAGACACAGCCCACTGAGTTTCTCGCCGGATCTTCTCAGTGGGTCGCGTTTCCGATCCGGTGGTAGATTCTGCGAAGCACGGCTCTTGCTAGGGCCAGTGTTAGCAACACTCCGGTTTAAGCCCCACGAGTTCCCCTACATGTTAAGAAGAAACCGAAATAGCCTCTCAAGGCTATCAACATAGGTAGGAAAAAAAAATTACATCTATGGGCTCCAGGAACCAGCTGAGCTAGTCTACACATCTATGCAACAAAAAAACAGTGTCGTTTACCATGGCGCTGGCTAGCGAGGAGGTGGGCAGCGCGGCGGCCCCGGGGTCCACGCCCACCTTCTTGAGGAACTCGGCCGCGCGCCGCCGCCGCTCCCGCTGCCTCTCCCGCCCGTGCTCCGCCTCGCCCTCCACTGTGGGAAACCAACCAAGATCATCGAGTTGTAGCCAGTTCATTCACTCATATTATCTCACTATTTTATGAAATTAGTACTGGTGGTCTTGTGAGTCCGCGCGGGTAGGTACCATCACCAGGTGAAGCAGTAATGCGTTTCGGTTTTAAGGGCAGGACAGCCGTTGTACTGTTACAAGTGAGACCTTAGAACTTATGTTTCAAAGTGGGTGGCGGTATTTACGTTGTAGATGTCTATGGACTCCAATAACCACTGAATACCAGGTGGGCTGTGAGCTGGTCCACACATGTAAGCAATAAAATAAAATAAAAATTGTTTTGTTTATTCCAAACGTAGGCCAGGATAAAGTATATTTTCCACTAGAAGTGTACCGCCGATTCAGAATCAGGCATCAGAATCGTCTCAACTTGTTTGTTAACTTTTTAAAGTTTAATTTTCATTAGAAACTTACGTTTACTGTCGGACTGATCGCCGGTGAGATCAATCAAATCATCTCCGTTGTCTTCTAGCGAAATAATTTCCGTCTCAAAGTTTTCCTTGACCGGTTCACTCTTCTTACTACTACTAACTTTCTCATCTTTTTCCCGTTTTTTCTCTTTCACGGAATTCCTCACCGGACTTCTTCTCTTACTACTTCTACTCCTAGATTTCGACTTGTATTCTTTCTTGCGATCTTTCTTTCTCTCTTTTCTACGTTCAGAGTTATCTTCTCTTGTTTTATGCGTGTTTTCCTTGACATAAGTATTAGTTACCGGTCCGACAAGTTGTGGCTTCTCTACGAGACCGGGAGGATCTATTTTAGGTATTTCTTTTACTTCGTGTATGACTGGCGTAAGCTTCGGTGGGCTTGTTTGGGATGTCGGCGGCTTGACCGGCTCGATCGTTCTGACGACGGGGAAATCGTGGATCAACCCGTCCATCTTGTACACTACTATAGGCGGCAGGACACTTGGAGTCTGAGCGACTAATTTCGTGTGATCCTTTGGCTCAATGTGTTCCTGATTCTCCGTTTGCTTATCCTCGTTCTCGTCGTCCGTACTCGACTCGTAAGGTAGAGCTGGTTTCGGCAAAATAGGATCGGGCTCTTTCAATTTCTTTATAGAAAAAGAAACAGGCAAAGAATTCTTCTTGTCCTTTTTCTTTCCATTCACGTCGACGCCTTTCTTCTGCTGCAGTAATCTTTTATAATACGGATGATGTTCGTGATCGGGCTCCAGAAACGTGAACCTGGGATCGTTTTTCGAACGCACTATGTCGGCGAACTCGTCGCCATTTCGTGCAACGTAGGCGGCCATCTTGTCGATCACCGTCTGGACGTCTTCCGGGGGCGTCAATATTATTTGATCTTTACTGTCCGATGACGAAGAATCTTCAGAATCTGAATATGGAATGAAATTAAAAATTAGAAATTATTTATAGAAAATAAATAATAATTATTATTCTTCTTATTCTTTCTGCAATCAGGCAAAATTATCGACTATAATCAGAAGGGTTGTTGGCAACATAGTTAGGCGTTGAGAACAATACCCCCAGCAATGTGCTGGTCTATATGAAATCTTTAAATTTATTCGACTCATTGGTTCTGGTTGAGTTCTATGATGTGCGCCTTCTTGAGGCGAAAACCGAAAATTATTTGTATTGTAATGTTTTTCTCCTACCTACGCCGAAAGTTCGGTTTTCCTCCCGCTGTACAGGGAAGAAAGTGTAACTTTTCCTCCCTGGGTACTGACAAGTGCGCATGCGCGTTAGTGTCTACGTCTGCTCTCACGCACCTAAAATTCTCCGCCATTGTTGTGCTCGGGTAATTTGCAATATTGTGTTTAGTGTAAAAGTGAAATAAACAAAAGGCAATAAAATTTAATAGTGAAGTATTAAACAAAGATGAGTTCATCAGACAGTTCTTATTCAATTAGTAGTAGTTTATTTAAAAATTAAAAAACAGTTAAATTGTTTTTTTTATGAGTGGCCACCCAACCCCCTGCCAGGGCTTCGCTCCTGGACCCCGGCTCGGTACTCCACGGGTGCTAAGTTTTTTACAAGGTCCAACTTTCGGCCTGGTAGGAGAAAAAATAGTATGTGCACCGTGGGCAAAAAGTAGGACATCTCATCCCGCGTGTTTGCCATTTTACACGCGGGAGGAAATGTCCTACTTTTCTGCCTTGGTGCACATTCCTTGGGCCCGCGGTCTGCTCTCAACACCTGCAGATCGTAGAGTCTCACATACCCCGCGCGCCCCCTAGGCGCGGGGACCTCGTAGGAGGTTCGGCCCTCGGCCCGGAAAAAAAAAAAAAAAAAAAAAAAAAAAAAAAAAACAATTACTATTCTTATGAATGTTCATTTAAATCGTATTTTATGTATTAGTTTCACATCGTAACTGTTGTTAATTATTTACGTATTTAACAATTCTTTTTATATTCTTACAACTATCAAAACTGAAAATTTCAGTTGTAATGATAGATAGTAATGCAAATTACATAAAAATTTGAAGGATGCAATCTTTTTTTAACACTTACTATGGGTTATGCAATGGTTGCTTGGTTTAATAAATAAGATAAAAATTACTCGCCAGTATCGTCGGACCCGGAATCAGAGTTATAGTTCTTCATGAGACTAAGTCCAGTAGATTTCGTTACGGTGATTTCTTTTTTTTGTTCCGCACGTGCTTGTGCTTCAGCCTGCGCCATGTACTGGTGGTAGTACGCTGCGTACTGCTGGTAGTACGTTGTCTGTGCTGCTTGTAGCCTTGGATCCGATGTTCCTATGTTGCAAAAGATGATTTAGTCTATTAATGTGTTTACCTCAACCTTTGTCTTACTGTGTAATCTTAATTATATTTATACATAATAAACATGACATTTGCAATATAAAAAAAAGTATTAAATTTTATCTCACTTAGAGATATATAATGTAATTTTAAACTATGAAGGTGCCGACCATATTTACTGGTGGTAAAGCATATTGTAAATCAACACAGGGCAGATATTGCCTAAACCAGTGATTCTCAACCTTTTATTTGTTGCGGCACATATTTAACGATTTTAAAATTAGGCGGCACACATTAAACGATTTTAAAATTTGGCGGCACACAAAGAAAAAGATTTAAACTATTTACTTTCTAAAACAATGCATAAAACGTTTATAGAAAACCATTAAATATACGAAATAAACTAATATATGCTTTAATAATATTTAAACGTTTAAAAAGGGATTAATTACAAGCTAATAATAAAAAAAAAATTATATGATATAATTTAATAATATTAACATCATTATATATTGGCAAAATTTGGCGGCACACTTTTGAAATTTCGCGGCACACAAAAGTGCCGCGGAACAGTGGTTGAGAATCACTGGCCTAAATACTTGTAACACTTTAAATACTATAAAGTAGATACCTTGCGTGTTATACATGATGGGTTCCTTGGAAATATGGGGATGCGGAGCGGAAACTTCGGTCCCAGGCGGGGGCTCCTCCCCGGGACAAGGCTCCTCGGGCGGCGGCCCCACCAGACTGGACACCAGCATCGTGTAGTCACAGTCCGCTGATGGCTTGTATTGGATGCTCGGAATCGATGGAGCCTGTATCATGTAAAAGTTACCATTAAATACATTTCACTACTCCTTAAGAGAGACAAGTCTTTTGAGTGGTGTCATGTGTGCTTAGTGTTCGTAATTTAATGTTCTCGATAGCGTAAAAGTTAACTCAAATTTGTATGCAGTTGGAACAGCGCCCCTAGCGGCAAACGTAGGCAAACGTCGCCTGCGCGTTTGGTATAGCTGAAGTATAACAACTTAAATTGACTATACTTAGGCCAACCAGACGAGATAATAAACGTAAACAAGCGGACCGTTACTGAGTTACATTGCGATAGCGAGGGATTATTATCTCTGTCCTTATCACTCGTACGCGCAGTTATGGCGTCAGTTGGTCGACAACAGCTGTCGTTGTGTGTTTCGTGGTACAGGAAAGCACTGAGTACCGCAGTTGTCAACATTTGGTCCGCCATTTTGTGAACAAGTTTATTCCTGTTTGGATTGCGTTCGAAGTGTTATAAAAGTCGAGGACAATTTTTATAGCAATATTGACAACATGATTGATAATACAATAGATAGTTTTATCATAAACACAGCTGACTCGGACTCTTCCGACGAATCATCTTTGTCTAGTACAGATGACAGCGATTAAAATTCAAACTTTGTAATAATTTATTTAAATAAAAATGTTTTTTACTCCTGAAACTTTGTTTACATGTTTTATCTCATCTGGTTGGCCTTACTTTAGTTACTACTAGACCAGATAGTTTTATGGGCCAGAGAGTGGCACAGGCAACATTTTGTAGCAGAAAGGTGATAATATAAATTCTTTCAGAGCAAAAATTTAAAGAGAGTAAAAATGTGTGGTCAATTTTAAATACGACTTACAGATTCAATTATGGTTGATGCTAAGCTCGGATGGAGATATTCATCATTGTCAGGTGGTCGTTCTGAAATTATAAGTTTATATGAAGTCAGTATTTTGTTGGTTATCAGAATATATAGTTAAAACTACTTGTTAGCACTTCGCAAAACACATTATTCAAATATCAATGAATAATTGCTGTCGTTAGTGACCACGAAAACTGTAAATTTGTCTGAAACATCAGATATAATATAAGGACAATAAAAATGGGAGATTAAACCATAAAACTAGTTTTAATTATAACAAAAAATAATTGGGCTTTTTTTTTTTTTTTTAAGTTATTTGTGTAAATTTAAAACTTATAGTGAACAATATATTTTAATTTTGAAACAAATTTTATTATAATGTTACAAAGAATAGCTGCTTTCATTTACTGACGATTATTAAAAGAAACACTCTGGTACTGTTATAAAGTTAGACTATTAAAAAGCGAATTTCTCTCGCATATATGTTTTCATGTTTTGTTTGCGATTGAAAAGGGATTCTTTATCCCTATTGCTATATAATTAACTTTTGTATGAAATAATGAAAATCCGTCAACATGTAATAAAAGAAAAAATCAACAGATCAGTCAATATCATGAATAGATTCTTAATTAGAATCATGCACAGTTTTCTATTTATGGAATATACTATCTTCCAAGTCAATTCGGTAGTTTTGGAGTAAATTCGATCTGCACTTTGAAGTCGTCGTGGCCTAAAGGATAAGACGTCCGGTACATTCGTATCTAGCGATGCACCGGTGTTCGAATCCCGCAGGCGGGTACCAATTTTTCTAATGAAATACGTACTTAACAAATGCTCACGATTGACTTCCGCAGTGAAGGAATAACATCGTGTAGTAAAAATCAAACCCGCAAAATTATAATTTGCGTAATTACTGGTGGTAGGACCTCTTGTGAGTCCGCACGGGTAGGTACCACCACCCCGCCTATTTCTGCCGTGAAGCAGTAATGCGTTTTGGTTTGAAGGGTGGGGCAGCCGTTGTGACTATACTGAGACCTTAGAACTTATATCTCAAGGTGTGTGGCGCATTTACGTTGTAGATGTCTATGGGCTCCAGTAATCACATAACATCAGGTGGGCTGTGAGATCGTCCAAACACCTAAGCAATAAAATATATATATATATATATATATTTGAAAATTACCGCAAGCAATGTAATCTTCAAATATGTATTTATTTGTTGATTGATTTGTTTTGTAGTAAGTAATAAAAAAACAGGACTCACCTTCAACAGAATCGACTTTCTTCTCAGGCCATTTACCGGCTTTGATGAGTGCAATGAGCGCACTATAATATGGGTGCAAAGGGGAGTCTTTGTTGAGGAACTGGAACTGAGGATTGTCACCCTGCTTGGCTTTGATGAGGATCTCCATCTGGACACCCTGACTTGCTATAAAGTTGGCTGTCTTCTCTATGATGGCATTCAGTTTTTGTGTCTCAGGCTAGTAAAAGAATTAAATGATTTTTATTTATAGTTTTGGTGTACCATTTCTGATAAATGATAGAATGCACCAAACAGATCAAATATATTATGTGTTACACTTTTGTCTTACTTATATCACTATTAAGATTAAAATCAGCCAAAGAAATAGCTCATTGTTAACTGAAACAGATCGCTACGAGACATTAAAACAAAAGAGAGAAAAAAAACCACTTGTCTTCTTTCATTATGTCTGTATACTTCTTAGTACGTAAATACAGTAATGCACTCGATAGTAAACATGTAATGAATCATGTGACATTAATAGTAAATATTATCTTGTCCAATTATTGAGATTCAATAGCAATTGAAATTAATAAAATTATACTTACTAAAACAATATCTTCAGGTAGCAGAGTTTCAAGAGTTGAAGACGGAACAAATGGTTCATCTACCTCAACTGGCTTCGCGGGTGGCTTAGGTGGAGCTAATGTATCATAATTGAAACCAACTTGTCCGTAACCAGCCGCATGGAGACGCTTCAGTTCTTCCTCTGTTTAAAATTATTTAGAATTTTATGTTTGTAACCTTCTTGCCTCAAAGGCAGACTGTGATGTGATATGATGTAAGATTCCTACCACCCATGGTCTTAAATAATGGATTCTTTTACCTATTAGAAAATAGGTAAAATGGTCCTGTAGCCTCCCTTATTACCTCCAGTACTTCTGGTACTCTCAGGAAACAACTTTAGACACTTCAAGAAGTAATAAAAAGTAAGAAATATATAAAATTGGTTATGAATACAACTCACAACTTACAATACTATAGCAGTCAAATTTATTAACAATACAGATAAAACATTGCAAAATAATGTCTAAGGTGCTTTTACCTTTGTACATTTCTTCTTCATCTTCATTTGTGTATAGAGCTCGGTAACGTTCATCATCGCATAGTTGCTCCACATCAAGCTCAGATTTTGTTAACTCCACCCGCCAGTCGTATCCTCCCGGCGGGGCTTCCAATGCTGACACATCGTGTAGGGCTCCTCTTGCATCATACCTGTTCACATAAATAGCATGATAATCCATGAACTATCTTGTCATTAGACCTGCAAATAATGTGAGGTTTTTAATATAATTTCCAAACTTAATTTCCTATGTTGAATGACATTTTAGCTTTCAGTACATCCATTGGAAGTTTTCATTGTTACCGGTAAATTACATAAATTATTTCAACTGTAGATTTATACTAAATACACTTCGTTTTTAATACTATAAACAGCATATACAACGTAACCATAATCAAAATTTTAATAATAAACTATGGTAACATCATTCGCATGTGAAACAATTAGATTACATTTTTATACATACTCAATTATTCCGTTGTAAGTTATACATACCACCGGAGAGTGTCACCATAAGAAAAGACGTCACCACGACGGGCCCGCGCCCCTCTCTAAGTCCCGTCCCGCTGTAGGCTTTACTCATCATCCTCTGCGAAAATCTTATAAGTCTTCCAAAATTTTATTACATTCTGACAAATTATTATCGTTTTTTATGGTTTTAGCACCACAGTTAGCAGTCTGATAGTAAAAAACGGATCGAACCTGTCGATTTTCAACGTTTCATCCCCCATCCACGGAATGAGGTGTTTCCCTTGGTCAATGAACAAAGCTTTGTCATCGTCCCTGAATATTTTGCATGAATAGCCGAACACGAGTAACTCTTCTTTTTTCTCATTGATTTCATTCTTTCTTAATATACCGGCTTCACTACGACGTCTAGTCCATTTTGATGCCATTTTTGATAATTTTCCGTGAGCATTTCAACTATAATGGACACAACGCTGTCATACTGTCATTGAGCTACAATCAGTGACATTAGGCAATTATAATTTTTATTTGATTGATTTGTATACATGCAAAGGAAAAGAGGCTGATAAGGTTCAATCTTTCAAAACAAAGGCCAACGGAATATTTATTGTATAAAAACAGAAACCAGAAATGAACGAAATCAAACTAAATATTAAATGATACGAAATATTACAACTTACAAGGTGAAATAAAACAACATTGTAAATATTCGATGAGATGAAATAAATCAGTCAATAAAATGGTGGTAATCTAAAAGATAAAAGGATTTTATAATTGAACTTGAAAAGCCATGTTCCGTGATTTTGTATCATTTTTCCACACTCTTGCTAAGGCTTTGGTAACCGCTTAACACTGCATTGGTCGTAAGTCCATTTACCATTTCAGAATAACAACACTTTTCATGATAGAGAACGAGTAAGGTAAGAGTACTGGATTAGTTTTTTGTTAAATATATAAATAGTGTTCTACGGAATCTTATATTTTAGTAGGTAATTAGATCTGCTTAATATTTAAATATATTTATAAAGTTGTAACAACATACATATTTGATCGATATAGTAGGTATACAATTTATCTGGTTACATTCTCAAAAAAATGACCCTAAACAAAAGTAGTGGCAACTGGATATAACCTCATCAAATAAAACGTATTCTTGTGTTCTATCTGGACACGTATTCGCTACTGACTTTTAGTTTACCAGGTTAATCTATATTTTCAAAAGGCATATGGCGGACGTTTTATATATTTTTGCATCGAAAACTGATAAATTATTTTAGTTATGAGTATCTTGTGACCGCTAGAGCGTATTTGTTAAAATTAGATTGTAAACGTTAGTTTTTAATGTGTAAATAATTTTATTATATCTAGAGTCACATAATTATTATTAAAAGTATTTAAGTGCGTGGACGTTTTGATCCGTATTGTTGAAAAACGAAAAGTCTGTGATATAAACAATACTTTAGGCTATAGTTTAGTTTCATTAACAATTTTGTAAATATTGTATAGTTGTTAAAGAATTTTAATAGATTTAATATATTGAAAGAAGACTGAATAACTTTGTGAGGAAGATTGCTAGCTATGTCAGCTGTAAACCTATTGTCTTCACTGAAGGAGAAACCAAATGACGAAAAACAGAAGGATGGCTCAAACCAGCAGGGTGAGTATTTTTTACACCCTACAACATAATTCAAATAAAAATCTACGAACCTACCTTCATAATTTATGATAAAAGTACGATTTGTAACGATTTTTTTGAGGCCCTAACTGAAATTTCTGGATTTTTGTTTTGCTTAACTTCTCGAAAACATAAAAAGTAAAAACCTCTTCGTAAAAAAGTAAACATGCTATTACTATTAGATTCTTAATCAAATCAAAACAGTTATATTCAAAGTAGGTCAACTGTGTCACTATGATAGTGTTTACACTGCATTAAGTTATGCTCCACTTGTTTCTTGGTACCATATAAATACGCAGACTGTACTCATTATTGATACTAAAGAAAATTATGAAAATGCACTCCTATTTGCTTCTTTAAAAATGCTCATTTGTTAAGTATATTTAATATGAAAAATTACCATTTCGATCATTATTAACGTTCAAGGACTAATTTATAATATTACTAATATTGCATTTTAGTGTGAAACCACGAATGATAAGTATGATTAAATATATCTTATTAGAAAAATTAAAATTTGTAAATATGATAATTTATTGAATAGTGTGAAGTTTACAGTAAACTTCATTTCATATTGTGCATGTTTGCAAGCATAAGATTATAATAATATTAAATAAAAATAACAGAATAAATCTGTTAATTCATACATCATTTGTTAATAAATCTAGTTGGCCAACATGTTTCATTTTCTACACAAAAAAATACAGCAAGTTCTTATTAGACTTTGTCAGGTTGTATAGTTGGGACGAATGCACATATAGTCAATTGAGGCTATGAAATACAAGTTATCCACTTAACCTATTTGTTTGTGTGAAAAATTCCTGTAGTTTTTATATTATATTCTTTTTTCTTAAGTCAAACTCAGATTAAGATTGATGGATAGACTTATGGAGAACATGGTCTTAAACTATTATAAAATTTCTTTGAAGTAATGCAGTGGTGGCAAGTATTTTCATGTAGTTGCCCAGTTGATAGACATACAATCTCACCAACTCACTCTCACTTTCTTTTTCTTGCATAGTTTGGTTACCAAGCTACCAGTGCCCTTGATATTAAATAGTTACTAGACTTAATAGATATGAAAATGTGGATGCCGTTTTCAACCTTGAGACATGAGATCCAAGTCTCAATTGTATCGTATAACAACTGCCCCAACCGTTTTAATGAAAAAGTATAACTGCATCACGTTAGAAACAGGTAGGTGGTGGTATTTGTCTGTGCGGGCGTGCAATACTCCCTGCCACCAAGAATAAATATATGTGAAAATAAAAACAAGTTACAAACATGCTTATGGAAAAATATTTTAAATTTTACATTCCTTAAAGAATTCTAGGTGTGTCTGTTGCTAAATAAATAGATTGTTTTTGAGGCAGGTAACAATTAAAAGTGTCTTTTTTATGTTGTTAGGTAATTTGTCAGTGCCACAGTAAAGATTTACAAAGTTTATTAAAAAACTATTAAGATTATTAAAGAGGTGAAATTTGCCTCCTTGGATTCTACTGGAAACCTCTTAATAATATACTGCAGAGATTCAAGAAAATCATTCACTATCAGTTAAAATAAAATATTCCATTACAAATTAATTTTTATATGGTAACAATGGGTACACAGTAATTACATAGTAACTTAATTGTTCTGGTCATTATTAAAAGCTTAGATAGAGGAGAAGGATAACAGTTGAGATTCACTCTGGCCTTGGAAACAATTATCAATCAATTAAAATTTCTAATGTCTAACTTTCAGACAAAACACAATTTCAAGTCGGAGTCATATATGATATCACAATCATATATAATATCACCACGATCATGAATTCTCTCGCTCAATGAATCTAGCATGACCTATCGAGGTCATTAGAATAGGTAGGAAAAAAAAATTAAGTCTGGCCCCTATGGGCCCTTAGTGAAAATATACAAATGGTTGTGAAAAAAAATTAGCTACACCATAGAGAATGTAAACATCGACCAATCTGTCTTTTTCTGAAATGAAACATATTTTTTTTAAGGTTTGAATTTCCTTAGCAAAAAAATACATCTTTAGCGACTTGAGAAAGGCGATAATTTTATAATATATTTACGATCTTGCCATGGTGAAATTGCGCAACTGTATACTCCATGCACCCTAAATTCGCGTGCTGGGGCGAAGCGGCTGTGTCTGAAGGTCAAGGGTAGCAACCCCTCTATATAACACAATAGACTTAAATTATTACACACAGATGGATTCTACGTTCGCTCATTTGTTATGCATATTTACTGTAACAAAAACTAACTAAAATAATACTATGGACTCATTTAGATATAGAATTCTCCTGGCCACTACATTCTACATATAGATTAAACTGACAGGAAGTTTGAAGTACCTTTATTGCTAATCTCTAGGCTCCTTAATATAGAAAGTCAATATTTAAGACACTTTATGTTCTGTTGCAATATCAATCAAGTTAATAATGCATTGACAACCAATTCAGAGTTATCTTTAAAATTTCAAAGCTTTAGCACATTGGGAAATAAATTTAAAATGTTTTATACCAAAAAATTCAAAAGAAAGCAAGTTCATAAGAAGATTTTTCATTAAAATAAGTTATTAAATAAATACAAAACAAATACAGTTTTCATTTTAATGACACTAATGCATCCTCGTAATTTTTCAAGAACAGTAGTAGTAGTAAGACAGTACCATAATGTGTGCTGCATAATCGCATGATTCAACGGATACCTCAAAAACTTCATCTATTAAGCCTGGACACTTTGTATTATTTTGTGAGCACATTATAACTCATCACGATCATCATTCCACCCTTTCTTAGTGTAAACATTTTTAGAACTGGCCCAACAACTCCCAAAGACCAACATGCAATGCAAACAAACAAAATCACCGATTTCCTATCAATCAGTTTGATTGTAAATTGCATCTAATACTGTATTACATTATATAGATAATTCTATTAATTTCAAAGTAAACATTTTAATCAAAACATACAATAATAATTTATGACTCCATGGCGGTCATTCGACGATTATCTGTGGACTCGATTTTAGAGATAAGAACTTTTATTAAATATGCTGTCAGCATTTTAATATTGTTTTTTTTTTTGCATGGTCAAGTGCAAGGTTACTCGATACAGCCCATTTAGTGCTTAGTGGTTACCTGAGTCCATGGGCATCACAACGTGAATGACTACCCGACTGGAAACGCCACGAAATGGAATTCTTAAAGTTTAAATATAATAAAGATTCCAATTCAATCTAATTGATGTCTAATTTGAAAGGAAGATTATTGCAATGCGACTTGAATTTAACTATACTTATTAACGCGACATTCCACTTTTGGTGGAAATTGACTACATTTAACAAACCGTTGACTACTCACAACCAATAGTTTTTATTTATTATTTTTTTATCTTCTAAAGTATTTATGTCAATAATATTTGTGATGCCTTTGTGTTGTACTTTGGGGTCCGTGAAAAGATGAACGTGACGAAAGCTACCAGTTTTTTTTTGTCTAAAGGGAACCGCATTTTTATGTATAGCGATCATAACATAAGGGTAGGCCTGTCTTTTTCATTGGTCACTTTAGTGTCCGTGCCTAGGGCCCCCTAGTCGTTGCCGGATCACGAAGAGATTACAGTCGAATGTAAAATCAGACAGCACTCGGTGTATGTGTGTGTGTGTGTCTTATTTATTTTGGATGTATTTAGTAAAAAAATATATTATCTGTTATGTATTTTTCTTAGTCCGAGAAGCGTCATTGCTGAAGTTCTAAACCAACCAGCCCAAGTTTTTCTTTCTTGTCGAAATCTTTAGGTTAGACTATCACCAATAAACATGTATATTCGACATTTTACTGGTGGTAGGGCCTCATGTGAGTCCGCACTGGTAGGTACCACCACCCCGCCTATTTCTACCGTGAAGCAACAATGCGTTGCGGTTTGAAGGGTGGGGCAGCCGTTGTAACTATACTGAGACCTTAGAACTTATATCACAAGGTGGGTGGCGAATTTACGTTCTAGATGTTTATGGGCTCCAGTGACCACTTAACACCAGGTGGACTGTGAGCTCGTCCACCCATCTAAGCTATAAAAAAACAAAAAAAAGTTAATAGTCGGTAAAACATTCTCGATCCTGCGGCCCGAATGGTAAACAGTCGACTTCGCCCAAAACACCTCATTTCGGATCCGCCCGATTCACTAACATAATATTATGATCTCAGACAAAATTACGACAAATAATTCATATCAACGTCGGTCCATATTTAATTTAAATATTTATTAAGATAACATTGGTAAGTTTGTAGGGTAATTTTGAATTAAAGTTTAAATTTTTATATTATTTCATAAGGGTTAACGCATACTTCCGTTGTAGAAAACATTAATTACCCTTTAGGTTTTATTAACTGTTTGTAGATGTTCCCATTTTCAATTAAGATCTATCATCATCTCGGTCTGTTAGTACTAAACCATAGTTTTGTAGTAATGATTCAAATCAAATCAATTTTTTATTTTATCAAATCACTCTTAACACCGTAAAAAAGTGTTGCAGTTAAGGTAAAAATTCACCAGAACCTATTTTTTTTATTAAAAATTCTTATTAAATACATATTATTGTGTACATGTAATTAATTATAAGTTTTG
Source organism: Bombyx mandarina (assembly GCF_030267445.1). Classification (NCBI taxonomy): domain Eukaryota; kingdom Metazoa; phylum Arthropoda; class Insecta; order Lepidoptera; family Bombycidae; genus Bombyx; species Bombyx mandarina. The sequence continues at coordinate 3,256,087 of NC_143222.1, read as the reverse complement.
CTAAAGAATGCGCAGCATGAAAAAAGTATTGAATATTGAACATAAACTATTGAATTTTTTTTTTGTTAAAGAACTTCTTAATGCTTGCGGCCTGTGCGCACAATAATTTTTTATTAAATTTTTTATCGCATTGATGGGTGGACGAGCTCACAGCCCACCTGATGTTAAATGGTTACCGGAGCCCATAAACATCCAAATCGTAAATGACGCCACCCACCAAATGTGTAAAGCGTATTTATTACTACTACTAACAAACACCCGGAAATTCACATGTACTTTATTTTACTTTTTTTATTTTTTTATTTCCCTTGTAGGCAGACGAGCATACGGCCCACCTGATGGTTAGTGGTTACCGTTGCCCATGGACTTCAGAAATGCCAGGGGCAGAGTCAAGCCGCTGCCTACCGCACCTACGTAATTTGATTTTGATTTTTTTTCTGAACAGCGTTAAGTCTAAAGCGAACCTTAACCTACAAAGATATTATTAAAACGAAGGTAGTTTAAATGTTTTAATGTCTACACGTATTTCCTTTTGTCTTCAGTCTTTGAGACGAACCCTTTAACTACGCGTGTCCCGCGATAGATTTTGGTGAAAACTATTTGTTTTTTCGATAATTTATCAAGTTATTTGTCCATCTCACACTGACAGCAAGCTGCGTAGTATCTTACGCAGACATTAACTGTACCTACGGTTCTTTGAAAATACGCGTGACGGATTTCGTCTCTCAGACATCTAGTCTTAGGTTTAAATAAATACTATATATTCATATATATATTTTTAAATATTTATTTATTTGTTATTTTAGTAGTTTAAGTGTTAAGTTTAGTTTTTGACTCGTTAACCGCCATTTTGTTGTGCCGTGTCACGTGTGAACTTTTTCGAGTTTACGTCATGGTGAGCAAGGATCCACCACCGGCGAACGAAACCATGAAGAAGGGCCGTCGTAAGAGACGCAGGGCCGGTAAGAGGGCGTCTAGGAGGCGCTCAAGCAAGACATCGGCAGCCCTGGCCGTGGCAGCAGCCGTGAGCTATGAGAAGTACACTTCTCCCATGAAATGTGCAGTTCACGCTTTCCTGCTGCGTTACCAAACTTCCTTGAGGAAGGTCCCGACCAGCCTACCCCCGAAGGTCCACGCCGGCCCGCCAACGAAAAGAGTCAAGCGTGTATCATGGTGTAAGTGACGTCAGCTTATAACTGCACTGAATTTAGACTTTGAAAATCGAATTATGTAACGACCAAGTCGGAAGCGATGAGTACCTGTAACGTATAAATGTCGTTGGCTGTTCAGGCGTAACAAATTTTTAATACAAAAAGCGCTAATGTCTGTTTTATGGCAATATAGCGACCCGCCCTCGCTTCGCTTCGGAAACTGTAATTTATTATTGATTTCTCCACTATTTCATGGGTGTTATTATACATATAAATCTTTCTCTTCAATTACTCTATCTATTAAAAAAAATCGCATCGAAATCCGTTGCGTAGTTTTAAAGATTTAAGCCTACATAGGGATATAGGGACAGAGAAAGCGACTTTGTTTTATACTATGTAGTGATTAATTCCGATTCGCAAATCGTAATGCCGTGTTGGTTCGTTCGATTGGAACGGAAATGTTTGTGACGAATAAAAAATATAACCGGCACGGGTAGGTACCGTCTTTAATATTTGCAATAATGTCACTAGCTCAAATGCACTAGCAGGTGTAGACCTGCTAGTGCATTTGAAAATACGATAATATTTACTGGTGGTAGGACCTCTTATGAGTCCGCGCGGGTAGGTATCACCGCCCTGCCTATTTCTGCCGTGAAGCAGTAATGCGCTTCGGTCTGAACTAGCCGTTGTAACTATACTGAGATCTTAGAACTTATATCTCAAGGTGGATGGCGCATTAACGTTGTAGATGTCTATGGGCTCCAGTAACCACTTAACACCAGGTGGGCTGTGAGCTCGTCCACCTATCTAAGCAATAAAAAAATAATAATGAAAAAAGCACACACGGCTTGACCTGTGGAGGTGGGTTTAAATTCGAAACAGTATGGCGTATTTTATTTTCCATTAGCTTCTTCGTAATTAAATATTCTTAAATCGGATTTCATTCAGCGGACATAGACTTGGGGGATCTAACTTCATAAAATATTTTTCGAACATGCTGCTGGAAATTGAGATGATTTTTGTCTTCGAACCGTGATACGAAAATGTTTTGAGAAATTTACATGTTTCGATGTGTAGTGATTAAATGTAGGTAGATGTAAATAGTATTGGAATTCAATTTGAAATTATTAACTTGTTTACTCTATTGATTCAAGGGCTCATTAACTTTTTCCAATAATGTATTTTTAGATTAATTGAGGTTGTAATGATGTGCTATTTAAATTGAGATTATGAGTTATCTATGACAATTTTTATGTAAACAATTGAGAAAATAACCCACTGAGTTTCTCGCCGGATCTTCTCGGTGCGTCGCGATTCCGATCCGGTGGTAGATTCAGCGAATCACGGCTCTTGCTAGGGTTCTAAGGCTAATCATTTTTTTATTATCCAAAATTAGTACATATTTATAAAATTTGAAAGGACCAAGCAAACAGTTAATCGTCGTTGGGAAATCACTATTTTGAAATTCATGTCGAGTAGGTATGTTGGTCGATGCGACGCTTTGATTTTGAACGAATCCTGTATCCTGTAATTAAATCTTCACGTGACCTAGAATAACTAGTGCGTCAATATTTCCCGGGGTCTAGTTCATCGATCGCATGACCTAACCGTCCCGGTAACAACAAACTGATTTATCCGGGAACGCAGCCCGCCCCTATTAGATGAAGTCAGTAGCTAGGTACATCTAAAAGGGTTCCCGGAATGCGTTGTTGCACCGACCACCGCCCTACGTGGATACGGCAGTGTCGACCGTAATTCGGTCGTGCAACTAGTCTCAATATATGGGCGTCAAAGAGGCCTGTCCATAGAAAATGGAGTTTTTCGATGTTTCAAAGATTTTCGGTATTCATTTTTCTCAAATTCTCTAGAACTTTCTCCGTTGGCTCGGGCTTGTAAACAGTTAGATTATTTGTAACGTGTGGACGATGTAGCCGATTGTTGTGCGGCTGATTTTTTTTTTCAAATTACCTGTGTATTATTGATTGGAGCCTAAAATTTGTATTGATCACCTTAACAGATGATAGTCTATTGGATGCGAAGTGAGCTGTATTACCGATAGTAACATGCTATGACAATGAATACGGGCTGACGATCTGATCAAGAGTGCGGGACATATTGCGAGAAGGATGCCCCGCATTAGTCACTTCGAAATTAAGGAGATAGAGAATAAGGAACGGGACATGAATAAAAAAAAAAACTTTTAAATTACTTAGATGATAATGCGTGATGTCATATGTGGCTAATCGATGTGTTTTGGTGCATTCTCTATTAGCTTTCAATTTCAATAGCTATTAGCTTTCAATTTCGAATGATGTCACACCTAAAGAATTTTCGTGTAGCATTTTGTAAAGTTGACGGAGTAATTTTGAAATATCGATGTTCGTCGAATTATTGAAATATTAACGCAAAAAATGTTTGTTTAAATTCTATTGACGCTAGAGTGCTGGATATAAGTTACAATAGGTATACAATACATACATATCCATTAACGGTACTAAACTAGGAGGGGAGGGGAGGTCTAAATTAATATTTTTATCCATTTTACTATATAATCATAAACCAACATATGTTTCCAAATACGAATATGTAGAGTGATAAAGAGAGTAAGTGAGTGATAGAGAGAGAGTGTGACTGAGTGAGAGTGAGAGAGTGTGACTGAGTGAGAGTGAGAGAGTGTGACTGAGTGAGAGTGAGAGAGTGTGACTGAGTGAGAGTGAGAGAGTGTGACTGAGTGAGAGTGAGAGAGTGTGACTGAGTGAGAGTGAGAGAGTGTGACTGAGTGAGAGTGAGAGAGTGTGACTGAGTGAGAGTGAGAGAGTGTGACTGAGTGAGAGTGAGAGAGTGTGACTGAGTGAGAGTGAGAGAGTGTGACTGAGTGAGAGTGAGAGAGTGTGACTGAGTGAGAGTGAGAGAGTGTGACTGAGTGAGAGTGAGAGAGTGTGACTGAGTGAGAGTGAGAGAGTGTGACTGAGTGAGAGTGAGAGAGTGTGACTGAGTGAGAGAGAGAGAGAGAGAGAGAATATACAATAATGCGCACTAAAACTCTACATTAAAAAAAACCCGTCAACAAGCAGATATATTTGTACAATGTAGGTATGAAAATATTTGTACAATGTATAAATATGTAGGTATAAAGAAAAAGAATCGTACAAGTCAAATCGCCTAGCTCCTTAATTTAAAACTATTGTTTTTTATAAACTATGAATTGAACAGCTATCGTGCGGTTATTGTTTACATTTAACATGATTTAATTCAGTTTTATTTACACAACGTTCGCTTTTATCTGCATACGTTAGGAAGTTGTGTCGTTTGATAAACTGGAGCCAACAAATTGTTTATCGATTGTGTTTAAACAAAGCCCCTTTCCGCTTTTAAATGATTTCGTCACTCATTACCTCTAACCGTTTAGGTTATTTGACACGTATTTTGGTTTTGTCAAGTCGTCTAATGATTGTGGATAAATAAACTTGCGTCGTTTATAAAAATAAAAGCGTTGTGATCTAGTTAATAAAGCCACTAAGGACCTAAGGACTAACGATTAATAAGGTCTTCTTTGCCACGTACCATCCGGCTATGGAATGAGCTCCCCTCCACGGTGTTTCCCGAGCGCTATGACATGTCCTTCTTCAAACGAGGCTTGTGGAGAGTATTAAGCGTTAGGCAGCGGCCTGGCTCTGCCCCTGGCATTGCTGAAGTCCATGGGCGACGGTAACCACTCACCATCAGATGGGCCGCATGCTCGTCTGCCTACAAGGGCAATAAAAAAAAAGGTCGGTTCGTCGATTCGAGACCAATATATTTTGTAATATAACAGCATACGTACAAATAAATACGTATTTGTTTCAACGATAGTCTAGTTGGAGAAAATTAATAAAACACAAATATCTGATTAAGGTTATAATTTGTTTGATAATATGCTTAGGTACTTGACTCCGGTAACCACTTAACACCAGGTGGACTGTGAGTTCGTTCGCTAATCTAAGCATTAAAAAAAAGTACTGGATACAAAAACATCAGTATCGATGTTTTACGAAGATAAATGGTTTATGCTTTGTATATGCTTGGCCTATAAATTGAGATTATTTATTGAGATTACTGACCCGGCAGATTTCGTAGTGCCTCAATCGATAAATAAAAGACCTAAACTTTTGTATAAAATAAACTTAAAACAAACAAAAGGAATCCGTCCGACGAGGGACACATCAAAGGGAAAACAAAATTATTTCTATCTAATTCCGAGCATTTTCATATTTTTTTCTTTTAAACCTTCTCAAATTCCACAAATAATTCAAGACCAAAATTAGCCAAATCGGTCCAGCCGCTCTCGAGTTTTAGCGAAACTAACGAAAAGCAATTCATATTTATATATATAGATTTATTAGAAATTGAGGGTTTTTTTTTTGTTTACAGGTCACGAAGAAAACGGTGTGTCGAGTGGCGGCGGTGATCCGGCAGTACTCGCCGTGGGACCAGCTCGGAAACCTCTCACGTATACTCGAGAGGAGCTGATGAAGCTGAGGAATTCTCCGCTCGTCAAACGGAACTTGGAGAAGGCGTTCGTTGGCTGTGACGCTTTGGCGCTGTATGTTTTGCTACATTGTCATAGTTTTTATCGGCCGTTATTGCTTCTGCCATTTCGATAAAGCGGCACGATACGAGAACCCTCTCATCGTGGCCGCCGGTAACTACATTCGCGATCAGAGGACGTAATGTAGAGATGGATTGATTCATGGTGAGCAGTGTTGTATGCATACGACTCATCTGATGGTATATACTCGTAGTAAACGTCGTTCAGGAACATTAGTAATGCCAGGGCAAAAGCTGAGCCGCCGCGTATTTCTAATTAAAAAAATCTCTAAAAATCAACTATTCATTTTCGATGGTTTCGTTCGCTTTTATAGTTTAAAATGACTTTAATAGTCACAGTGATGAAAAAACCTTTGATACATTGTGGTTTTTTTTTATTCCTTAGCTGGGTGGACTAGCTTACAGCTCACCTGGTGTTAAGTGGTTACCGGAGCCTATAGACATTTACAACATAAATGCCGCCACCCACTTTAAGATATGAGTTCAAAGGTCTCTATATAGTTACAACGGCTGCATCACCTTTCAAACCAAAACCCATTACTGCTTCACGGCAGAAATAAGCAGGGCGGTGGTACCTCTAGTAGTAATAAATGTTGTCTTTTTTACAGAGTCTTGAAGAAACGGTCCGAATCGCCTAACGAAGATGACCGAGGCACCAAAGGCGATGCTCCCAATGAAAATCATAATAATAGTAATAGTAATAAGGTAAAAACCATATCTATAATACCTTAAAGCTTCTAGATTTGAAAAAATAACATATTTATTTCAATACAAAAGGCAGCTAGCTATATTTAATACATGCGGAATAGTGAGGTCCCTGCAGCTTGAAGAAAACCAAACTAATTACACGTAATAACTAACGTATTAACTTTATTTTATTGCTTAGATGGGTGAACGAGCTCACAGTCCATCTGGTGTTAAGTGGTTACTGGAGCCCATAGCTATCTACAACGGAAACGCCGCCACCCACCTTGAGATATAAGTTCTAAGGTCTCAGTTTAGTTACAACGGCTGCCATGCTCTTCAAGCCGAAACGAATTACTGCTTCACGGCAGAAATAGGCGGTGGGGTGGGACCTGGTCGTGCAGTCCTACCACCAGTAATTACGCAAATTATAATTTTGCGAGTTTGATTTTTATGACACGATGTTATTCCTTCACCGTGGAAGTCGATCGTGAACGTTTGTCAAGCACGTACTTCATTAGAAAAATTGGTACTCCCCTGCGGGGTCCGAAAACCGGTGCATCGCTAGATACTCATGCACCGGACGTCTTATCCTTTGGGCCACGACGACTTCAAAACTGTACAAATCGTTATAAATTTACAGTACAGATATAGTTATAAGGTGTTGCGTCGGAGAGATGTATTTGAAATGAAACCAACGAGAGTCTGAATAATACTCTGCTTTATTTGATAGACACTTAGTTTATATAGGTTTACATTAAGTAAGTTAACATAGAATAAAAGGAATGTTTCATACATCACACATACACATACATACAGTATATAACGTGTGAAATCGCGGCGTTATATCGAGGAATAGTGGGAATACCCATGTTGTACGGGGGACTGAAATCGCGTAATACGAAAACGCGTTACAAGAGTACCATGTTATAAGGGAGATTACAGTATGTATTTGCGTCACGTCAGGGCGTATACGGTCGCGGAGGTCGCGCGGCCGACCCTCGTGAGCGCGTGCGGCGGGAGAGCGAGGCGAGCGCGGGCGGCATCGTGCTGTCCCCGCAACGCCGCTCGTTCACGTCGGGGTGCGGCGCGCCCGCCCCCCGCGCCGCCTCCCCCGCCCCCGCGCCGCCGGGTAACGCCCCCAACGCGCACGCACACCAAAAAACCGAACAAGGTATACTATATTAGTAGTCTATTATATTTAGCCTACCTATGTTGTAGTTTGTAGTTAGCTAGTAAGGAAAAAAAAAACCGGAGCCGACGACAGCACGACGCCGCGCCGGTGGGAGCTTGCTGCCGGGCGTCACTCCTGGCAGGATTCGATTCAAGCCATCGTATTATATTTATGTATGTTTGTCGATGTAGGTGTGCTGAGCACGCTGCGAGCAACCCCCTCTCATGTTCCCCCCGCATCAACTTCACCCCTGCCTTTCATAGCAGGGAGCTTCTGCCCGGGCAGTGGGGTTCGCCCCGAGGCCCGTTCCGTGCCCCCGTAAGGGGGTACGACGACCCCCCTTGCTACCGCTGGTAGCCGGCTGGTAGGTTCGCCAGAAATAGGTAAGGTGGTGGTACCGATCCGTGCTCACAAGACGCCCTACCACAAGTAATATAAGTATGTACTCTATAACACGGACTTATAGTTTAGGACCAGGCGACCGTGTGTGATTTTCCCTCCATTTTTTCCCTACCTATTCGCTGGTAGCCTAAGGGGCTATTCCAGCTTGGCGCGGACGGTTAGGTGAGCCCTCGGGCTCAATCTGAAAGCCCTAGCCCTAGCCTCCTTAGCAAGAGCAGTGCTTCGCTGAATCTACTACCGGATTAAAATCGCGACCCACTGAGAAGATCCGGTGAGAAACTCAGTGGACGTTGACGGTTACTGTAGGATATCACTAATGCCTATTGGAAAAAACGCTCAATATAAGGCGGTTTACGTGTCAGATACAAATTTGTAAATCATAGATTAAAGCCTTCGTCAAACAGAACGCGTACTTAACGACGCGTACTTAACGTCGCGCTCTTCAAATTGACCAGATGAGTCTAACGCTCCTTGACGCAACGCATTCGCCAAATCATAGTGCCTTTCGATAGCAGTGTCAAAATTTAAAAGTATTAAGAAATCGAGTGATTCAGATGTGGCATTGTATAAGCATGTGTATTTTCTAACTATTTATATAATTTTTTCGGGCATAATCTAGTATTTTAATACACATTCACTCGGACGCTAAAATAAAATTTGTAAAAAATTACAACGCCTGACGTCAAAGCGTCCTAACGCCGCGACAGAGCGCTGCGTACTTATAGCGCTGGGGCTCTGTTTGACTGTATGTTACCATAGTAGTACAACACATCTCGCCGTCATAGCGCGGCGTCAGTTTAGCGCTCTGACGCGCGCTAATTACGCGTTCTGTTTGACGAAGGCTTTATAGGAACAATAATGCACTCTGAAAATCAATTTAATATGCTTTGTAAACAACCTTGCATGTATACAGCGGCGCAAAATGTTTTCGATTTGCAAATGGCGTTTTGAATTTCAAATGTGGCCTCTTAAATAGTAAAACGTGTTCTGGTTTGTATCTGTTGTATCTAGTCGCATTGGAGGCCTAGATGATAAGGCAGTAACAGGTGACGCGTGTCTTCAGACTGACACGACGTTGTAAATTACGGCCGACATTTTGTAATCTACTTTTTTCATTATTATCAATATGTATTAGCTTCGTGTTAAAAAAATCATTTGGGGATGTAGTTGGAAATAAATAAATAAAACATATCGCACTCGGTGTATCGATATCCCAAGATAAATCCCGTGGAAACGTTCTCGTATGTAGCAAGCACATCAGTACGTTTCTGTTATTTATAATCGATAAATAGCTTTTGGCGGGCTTACGATCATACATTCACGTGTAACTTTTTTTTTTTTAATAAAAATATTCCGTGTTTAATTTGGGAAGTTGCTACTCGGGCTTTTTAGGCATTACGGTTTATTTTTCTTCACTAATTTTCCCTTGCTCATATTGATAATTCAGTTAATGCACAAAAGGCTAAATATTCCTGGATTCTCAGTAATGTTGCCAAGAATTTAAGAAGAAATAAAAAAAATGAGTTTTCATTACATTTTGGGTAAGAAAGTTTCGGCAACACGATTAGTGATAATTAATATAGATAAACTATATAATTGAAGATGTTGTGTTTGAACGTTCGTTGTTTGCACGCAGCGGGTCGTCGTATAGGTTCGGGTCGCATCATGGTGCGCGAGGCGGGCGGGGTGGGGGGAGCGGGAGGGCCGGGCGGCGCGGCCTGGGAGGAGCCCGAGTACCGACCGGAGCCCTACCGACCGCCGAGGGAACGACAGAATGCTGACAGGTCAATAATTCATCATTATCTATTATCTCTATATACAATATATAAAAATGAATTGCTGTTCGTTAGTCTCGCTAAAACTGGAGCACGGCTGGACCGATTTGGCTAATTTTGGTCTTGAATTATTAATGGAAGTCCAAAAAAGGTTTAAAAGGTTTAAAATATGAAAATACTCGGAATTAAATAAAAATAACAATTTTGTTTTTCCTTTAATGTGCCCCCCGTCGGACGGATTTCTTTTGTTTGTTTTAAGTTTATTTTAAATAAATGCTTAGGTCTTTTATTTATCGATTGAGGCACTACGAAGTCTGCCGGGTCAGCTAGTTTGAACTAAAAACCGCCCTTTGTAACAAACTTGTTCGTTCTTACTTAAGTAACACAACAGTCTGTTGTTAACAAACAGTACTGTTAGTTTACGATTGAAATCGAATTTTAATTGTATCCAACATTATCCTTTTGGAAATGTTGTTTAATTATAAATTACGTATTTGAGTTATATGTGAGCGAAAAATTACTTTTTCATCCATTGGATTTTGAGTCTGGTATTACCAAAGTCCGGAAAGTCGTGGTCTCATGAGGTTTTGTTGGAAAAATACATATCGTGGGGCCCCGCGTCCTTCCACGGCAGTGCTTTTGGATTTAGTGTTTTGAGGCCGCTAAAGCCTTCTTGGGTCCGGCTAATTAACCACCGCCAGACATTCGGCGTTAACTCCAACTCAACCCCTCCTTTTTCTCATCCGGACTTTGGACCGGCATTGGCAGAGATACATAGAATCTAATAATTTCAACAGCTCATGATTTGTAGAGTCGTTGCCTGCACTGATACTCTATGACTATTTACCGAGGTATTATTAGAGTGCGCTAACATTTGAAAATACTAGTGATTTTTCTACACGGTAACTGCCGTGAAACGTCATTAAGGCTCAAGTCAATAGATCAAGATCAAGTTTGTAGATTATAACGAAAAAGGGAAGATCTTCCACCGAACTGGTGATATTGCTTGGTAGACCGACGGTCCGATTGTTGTTGTTCGGAACTTATATATATGCAGGCTTATCTTGAAAATGTCGTAAGCGAGATTCAGGCATCTGTCAATTATCTTGCGTTGTATGATGGCTACCGCCACACTTAGTAATGTTTCTGTGATAATGTAACAGGTACGAGCGTCGTTCTTTCGGCCGCGACTCCTACCCCTCGGACCTGAAGCGAGAACGCGACGACCGCTTCAACAACGACAAGATCAGGGACAGGTGAATATTTATTTATTTTATTTATTTATTTGGGAAACAAACAGTACAATACAAACATATAATATTTAAAAAAAAGGTAAAACAATAACCAAAATATGTTTTCACAATCAAAATCACATATAAGTAGAAAGTGAACAAAGAGGAGAAATTTAGAAATTTAATTGTGAAAGCTTTACATTATTTAGTTTAGAAACTGCCAACCCTACCGGTCAGTGGTAGGGATTGGACCGCCATTACTCTATAGGAATTGGTAGACGATGTTTTTATTTTCTCCGTAAGCTGATGATAACCTTAGAGGGTTATACCAGCGTAACCGGGCAAGTAGGTTCAAGGGGCTCAATCCTGACGTTGTTGTTAACACGAACCCTAGCAAGAGCAGTGCTTCGCAGAATCTAACACCAGATCGGAAACGTGACCCACTGAGAAGATCCGGCGAGAAACTCAGTGAGTTGTGTCTGTGGGTTAATTTACTAGACTAGACCTTCGTCGCAAGCGACGGGTTCGATAAGAAAGTTAGGGGTGTGCGAAAGTTGGATTTTTGATTAATTTAAATGCAATGGTGCTTCACATTAAGCTTTGATGCACTAGAAAGCAATGTCTTAGTTTCGTTTGGGGTACTGTAAGATTACTTTTGAATGGTGTTAGATATATTCGATTTAAATACTGAGACCTAAGAACTCATATCTCAAGGTGGGTGGCGGCATTTACGCTGTAGGTATCTATGGGCTCCGTTAACTACTTAACACCAGGTGGGTTGCGAGCTCGTCCACCCATCTACGAAATAAATAAATAAAAAGTGCTGATAAATCTTACAAGTTGATTCGTCCGTTTCAGAGACGAGCCCCGCAGGAATAACCGGTACAACCAGCGCCGATACGACAAGGAAGAGGAACCCGAGTGGTCGGTATACATTGGATTAATTTTATTGCTTTAAATGGGGTTTGCAATTAGTAAGCGGGGGTTCCACGACAATTTATTCGATGTGTAGAACTAAAAATATGTCGGTTTGACTTCACCTATCAATGTAGGCACATAATATTTTAAAAAGCTCAGCGATTATTACCTATAAAGACTTTCATATTCCGTACAAAAAAATACTATTTTTAATTTTTACCACTCCGAATAGGTAGTTTTCTAAATGAAATAATTGAGAATTGACTTAGATTAGGAGCATTCAATATTGATCACAGGTTCAGTGGGGGACCGACGTCTCAACTGGAGACCATCGAGCTACGCGGCTTCGACGATCCGCCCAAGAAGAACGGGACCGCCAGCGAAAAGGAGACCGATGTAATTAATAAAATTTAAGTTTTTGTCATCTTCCATTGTATGACGCTGTTGTCCACGTGTAGCTTGCCGTTTGTTTGCAATTCTGAGCTCTTAGACTACATTTTCTTTATTGCGTTTATGGGTGGACAAGACACAGCCCACCCGGTATTAAGTGGTTACCGGAGTCCATAGACATCTACAATGTAAATGCGCCACCCACCTTGAGATATAAGTTCGAAGTTCTCAAGTATAGTTACAACGGCTGCCCCGCCCTTCAAACCGAAACGCATTACTGCTTCACGGCAGAAACAGGCAGGGCGATGGTACCCACCCGCGCCGACTCACAAGGCGTCCTACCAGCAATAAGTCGAGGCTGAATGTTGCAGAAGCGCAGCAACAGCGGCGGCTCGCGGTCTCCGTCGGAGCGGTGGCGCGAGACGTCCTCGCCCCTGTCGCAGCCCACCATCGACTCTGTCAATACCAGCAATGTAAGTAGATTTCATTTAAACTTTTCCGCGGCCTCCCTGACGGCGAGTGGTCGGTGGCAACGCGGGCGGACAGTACACGTGTTGTATTGACTATAAGGCACAAGAGCGCATTATGCGGCATAATGCTCAACTAAGCTTCAGCATAATTTGGCATTGTGCGGCACTGAGTCGCATTATGCTCTGTAATTGGAAAACTACCATTAAGTAATGGTTAATGGAATGGTTAAAGGAAAATCACCTGAACAATCAGTAGTATTCCTTAAAATTGAATTTAACGCGTTATCACATCACTTACGGAATGATTGAATGTTAATTATTAGTTGTCACTGTCAATCTGTCATATGACGATTGACAGTTGTTTAAATAAATATTTTTCGGTTTTAATGAACGTTGTAAAAGAAAGTTTTGTGTGTGATAAAGAATTATTGAAATAAATAATTAAACCTGAAGAAAGGGCATTAAATGTTGTTTCTTGTTGTTTTTTCAGAGAAACGCAATTTCGTCTTTTCTTTATTGAACACCATAAATACTATTATCTTCTTATTCTTCTTTGTCGTTTCCTCATTACTGAGGGTCGTGACCACCTTGGTCCAGTTTTTGCACCAGCTTCCACCAATGTTGCCTGCATTCGGCCTGCTTAATGGCGCCCGGGACGTTGGTGTTTGTGGCATCCTTGACAATGTCCGTTCACCAGGTTGGCAATCTTCCTCGACTTCTCTTTCCTTCCACGTGACCTACAACTATTAATTTTTCCAAGTTCTCAGGATTTTGTCGGGCCACGTGTCCGAAGAACTTGAGGAGACGCTGCATACAGATTGTAGATAGACGGGTCTTGACGTTTAGCTCCTCGAGAATTGACACATTTGTTCGGCGCTCCGTCCATGATACGCCCAACATTTTGCGCCAACACCACATTTCAAATGCGTCTATACTCGATCAGGTACGGGCCTTGAGGGTCCACGTCTCAGAAGCGTACAAGAATATAGAGAAGATAAGGGTTCTCATGAGCTTTATCTTAGTTTTTTTGTTTAGGCTGCGATTTCTCCAAATCTTCTCCAATCGCTTCACGGCTGATTTTTACATCTGGGCCTTCCTGACCACCTCCCTGTCACAATCACCGTCACTGGATATGAATGACCCCAAGTACACAAATTCCTGCACCACGTCCAGGTCACGCAGTTCGTGAGTGCATGTCATTGTGCCAGCTCTATCGAAAAACATCAATTTCGTTTTGGATCGGTTGATAATAGGTGTACTTAAAATAGGGAATGTATTAAATTTGTTTTTATTTTATTTATTTCGTTAGTGGGTGGACGACCTCACAGCCCACCTAGTGTTAAGTAGTTACTGGAGCCCATAGACATCTACAACGTAAATGCCACCGCCCACCTTGGGAAAGAAGTTCTAATGTCTCAGTATAGTCAAAGGAACTATATCTGTCGATTTATGTGGGTAGTTCATCTTCTTCTTGTTTACACTAGGGCACAATTGACTATAAATACTCCTTTGTTATATAAAAAAAAACATTATAAAAAAAAGTAAGCAATAAAAAAAAGCATTGAATATCTACAACATGCAGCTTACCATAGAATTAAACAAATTAAGAAACTTTGTTAAATGTTTTTTTTTTGTATAGCATCGCATTACTCGTAATATTAACTTTGCAAATCATGTAATGGCTACCTTTTTATTTAAAAATAAACCAAATATAAATTTTGTTTCAAAAATACATGAGTTATGTTAAACTTTGCTCCTATAGAAATAATGTACATTTTTCCTTGAAAACCCGATACGTCGAAACGAAATTAGCGTGAAGAGTTAGTGATACATTCTATCGGTTTGAGTGATATATATCTTTTAGATTACTCACTCAGGAGCTACACATCTTTAGATGTAACAAAATTACGTTCCAGTAAAACGGTAGTGAATTTACTGAGACTTTGTGGGTTTTTTTTTTTGTTAAACCCGAATGGCCTCCTCCGGCGACTGTTATTATATTTTCCCAATACTTATGCACATTCAATGAACTGACAAAACAAAACAATCCGCACAACTTTGTTCCTCGCGTTACCGCCAAAAATTACTAGGGGGGGTACATTTAATTTTTTTCATGTGATATTTTTTTTTTTGATGTATTCAAGGACAAGGATTCAGGAGTGGAGTCGAAGACGGAAGACGTTCATCAGAACAACGACCAGCCGGAGTTCAATCTGGACGAGTTCCTCAAGTTCGACACGATTCCTGATGTACTCACGGTAACCGGTCATTTAAATACATTATACTCCGTTCGCTTCTATCGTTGTGACGTCATTGAGTTTGTACCCTGTGCCCCCAGGGATTGTCGTTGTCCATGCCCATCGGACCCCTGGACATCATAACGTGAATGCCGCCACCCATATTGAGACGTGAGGTCTGATGCCTCGATTGTAAAGCCGGTGACCCAATACATTTTATTATAGGAATACATTACAATACGGCGCATTATAATTGCAGTTTCTTAATATAATACTTGGACAACTGCTGTCTATTCGCCGGTGAATCCCCTGGAATCTCTTTTACAACACCCACGAGAAGGGGGGGGGGATATTTTAATAATGATGTTGAATCATGATTCTAAGTCTGTATGTAAACTTAATTCGAATCATTTGTACGTTTTAGAACGGCGGAAGCGAAACCGAAGGCGGAAGTCGTTTTAGTCAATGGTTCAGACGGGAGAGTCCGACAAACGACAAGCATTACGAGAGACTGCTCCACAATATTGTCGATGGTAATATATATTTTTTTCTATCTATTTCTAAGGTGTGGGTCAGTGAAAAGCGTATTATTTCCATGCTGACACTGTATTTGAGGTTTTCTATTGAGGTTGGGCCAGTGAAACGGTTGAGGACTTTATACAAACTTGATTTTTTATTTCGCCTTAATCGTCTTAATCTATGTAACTAAAATATAAACGTCTTACGTCTCGGAGTTACACTCCTCACGCTTAAGAAATAAAACTAAGTGTTCCGCATTCATTCGCCGTCTTTCTTACTTTCTAACACGACATCTCCTGTCTCTCTCACTCAGTCATGCTCCAAATCTGTCATTTATCCATACCGTTCCGTTCCTGCATTTATTTGAATCGAATCAATCTTATTTGCCGATTCCAGAAACATCAGTAGGCTAAGGAACACTGGTAGGTCGTGAGCTTCGTCAGCGATCTAAGCTATAAAAATGTAATAATTCGCGACTATCAGTGTACCTTTATTGTTCTGTCACCTGTCACTGCTCTTGCTAGGCCTAGTGTTAGCAACGTCACCAGATCAGAGCCCTGCGAGCTGTAGCATCACCCCTCGAGGTTTTAGGTATACGACAAAGGGAAGATCTTCCATCGAGCGGGTGATATTGCTTGGTAGACCGACGGTCCCAATGTTGTTGTTCGGAACTTGTATATATGCAAGCTTTTCTTGAAAATGTCGTAAGCGAGATTCAGGCGTCTGTCAAATATCTTGCGTTGTATGATGGCTAACCGCCACGAGGTCACTAGAATAGGTAGGAAATGTACATGAGCCCATAGACATCTACAACGTAAATGCGCCACCCACCTTGAGATATAAGTTCTAAGGTCTCGAGTATAGTTACGACTGTCCCACTCTTCAAACCGAAACGCATTACTGTTTCACGGCAGAAACAGGCAGGGCGGTGGTACCTACTCGTGCGGACTCAAGACTCATTCCTGATCCTGTGGACAGAATGGAAAGCAGTCGACGTCGCCCCAAACACGTCATTTCGGATCCTCCCGATCCACTAACGGTGCTTTTAGGTACCTCAAGCACCGGTTCCGATCCGGTGGTAGATACTGCGAAGCACGGCTCTTGCTAGGGTTTGTGTTAGCAACGTCGCCAGGTTCGAGCCCCGTGAGCTCACCTACTAGTTAGTAGAGTAACTAGTAGGTAACTTAGGTGCGGAAAAAAATACAAGAGGTTCTACCAGGATTAGATTGTATTGTGTTATAAAGTTGTAGTCTTAGATCGTAGTTATAGTGGAGCGGGGTTGGTCGCGTTGCAGAGCTGGAGAGTCCGCCGCCGCGCGAGGCCGTGTTCGCGCCCATCGCGCCCGCCGCCCCGCCCCGCGCGCCCCCCTCGCTGCTCGACCTGCTGCTGCGCGCCAACGACGCCCGCCCAGGTACGTACGTGCGCGGATAATGCCCTCAACTTCTAATGAAAAAAAACGGTGCGCGTGCAACTAACTTGGTGCACGTGAATGAAGTGGAACTTCTTTTTCGATGTGTAGTATTGTGGTTTTTGGTTTTTTTATTTTATTTATTGCTTAGATGGGTGGACGAGCTCACAGCCCACCTGGTGCTAAGTGGTTACTAGAGCCCATAGACATCCACAATGTAAATGCGCCACCCACCTTGAGATAAAAGTTCTAAGGTCTCAGTATAGTTACAACGGCTACCCCACCCTTCAAACCGAAACGCATTACATTACTGCTTCACGGCAGAAATAGGCGGGGTGGTGGTACCTACCCGTGCGGACTCACAAGAGGTCCTACCACCAGTTGGTGTTGTTGTCCTTGGTTGTTTCAATTTTCTAATTTCAACCCTTGAACGTGTGCTTGCGTAGCGGCAGAAATATACAAGGCTGATTCTGCTAGCTGATTCTATGAGCGGTCGCCCGCGATGCGCTCATTTAATCGATATTTAATTGTAGCTGCTGGACAAATGTTGCCTAGTCGGATTGTCGGACTAGATACGCTCAACTCTTAACATTTTAGTCCACGTTGCTATCCACACAGCCGAGGATAGACAGGAGTGGCGAGGATAATACGGGAGGAAGTTGTTAGAGGAGGCCACGACCCTCAGCATTGAGGATTATCGACGCAAGGAGGATGTATGTAATATGTAAATATGTTTCAGAGGCGACATCGATTGGCGGCAAGGTGCACAGTCTCGAAGAGTTGGAGGCTCGACTCCGGCCGCAGCCGGTGCAGCATCACAACGTTCCCGACCACGATCTCACTGCATTTAAACGACTCGTGAGTTTTGTATAACTTTTAATTTTGCCTAAATACGAGGTAACAATAAATATTTTGGTATAAAAATCAGGAGCAAATATCAAATTATATTAAATTAATGTATAAAAAAAAAAATTCAGTTTAATATCGACATTTGATAGTATTTTGTCTTTTGCATTAGCATTTCAAACATGATCGATGATATTTATTGATAAAAACCTAGAAAGCATATTTGTGTTACTTTCTAAAGTTGCATTCGTTGGCTTAAACCGTATTGATGTCATTTTGGCTTTGCAATTGTATGAATTGTAACGTACGATGTGTCGATGTTTTGTTCCAGCTGGCGCAGGTGTCGGGCGGACACGCGGTGGCAGCCGGCGACCCTCCGCGTCATCAACCCATGACCTTACTGCAGGTATACCACACGCACACGCTCGCACACAATCACACAAACTGAAATATGCACTCACACGCACACACTCACTTACTCAAACAAATACGCATTCACTGGCACAGACTCACTTATTCTAACTGAAAAACGCACTCACACGCACACATTCACTTACACAAACTGAAATATGCACTCACACGCACACATTCACTTACACCAACTGAAATATGCACTCACACGCACACATTGACTTACTCAAACAAATACGCACTCACGCGCACACACTCATTTACACAAAGTGATATACGCACTAACACGCACACACTCATTTACACAAAGTGATATACGCACTAACACGCACACACTCATTTACACAAAGTGATATACGCACTAACACGCACACACTCATTTACACAAAGTGATATACGCACTAACACGCACACACTCATTTACACAAAGTGATATACGCACTAACACGCACACACTCATTTACACAAAGTGATATACGCACTAACACGCACACACTCATTTACACAAAGTGATGTACGCACTAACACGCACACACTCATTTACACAAAGTGATATACGCACTAACACGCACACACTCATTTACACAAAGTGATATGCGCACTAACACGCACACACTCATTTACACAAAGTGATATACGCACTAACACGCACACACTCATTTACACAAAGTGATATACGCACTAACACGCACACACTCATTTACACAAAGTGATATACGCACTAACACGCACACACTCATTTACACAAAGTGATATACGCACTAACACGCACACACTCATTTACACAAAGTGATATACGCACTAACACGCACACACTCATTTATACAAAGTGATATACGCACTAACACGCACACACTCATTTACACAAAGTGATATACGCACTAACACGCACACACTCATTTACACAAAGTGATATACGCACTAACACGCACACACTCATTTACACAAAGTGATATACGCACTAACACGCACACACTCATTTACACAAAGTGATATACGCACTAACACGCACACACTCATTTACACAAAGTGATATACGCACTAACACGCACACACTCATTTACACAAAGTGATATACGCACTAACACGCACACACTCATTTACACAAAGTGATATACGCACTAACACGCACACACTCATTTACACAAAGTGATATACGCACTAACACGCACACACTTACACAAACTCACACACTCAAAATTAAGGACGCACACGTGCATGTACCCACACGCGCTCATACGCACGCACTCAAAGTGCGAAGAGAATATAATGAATAATTGAACAATATTGCTTACTTATATTAGTCTGAATTTTAGATTTGTAACACTTTGAAACTGAATTGTTAATGTGATCAAGAAATAAAAAAAAATTGTTTAAATCAGATGCTAAATAAAAGCATGGAGCAGCAACAGCAGCAACAACAACAACAGCAGCAGCAACAACAACAGAAGGCTCAGCAACAACAACAACAACAACCGCATATACCTCAAGAGCTCCTATACAAGCTCTTACAAGTCCAACAGGTATTTAGTTTTAACTGTTAATTTTAAAGCTTTTTTTTTTGTGATGATTCCATTATAATCGAACCAAAATTCCGCGTTGCAACAAAACTCAACTAATTTGTTACAAAATTAAAATATTATATCATTTCAGCTGACCAATACTGACGAGCATCCAGCCCACACCATGGTGAGTAATAATCAATAATTATGTTTTATAATAAATATGTACTTTAGAAGTAATATATAAGCAGATGGTAACGTAAGAGGAGGGGTGTCCTAAAAATACTAATGGATTGCGTGAAAGACGATATCTATATGCGAGAGAGTTCTCTGAGCGCAGAGGTGACGCACGGATAGGCTTCAATGGAAAAAGAGGAATGCTGCGCCCACTCCGCGTCGTGGATGAGATAAGGGACAAGAAGAAGAAAAGTTTGGAAGTATGTAATTGATAATACTTGGGGATGTTAAGTGGACTATTAATACTAAAAACTTCGTTATCTGCTATATATAAAACATTAATTTGTTGTTAGTTTTCTCCTTCCATACTCCTCTATCATATACCATTCTTCGTTCACTCCCCTTTTACACATATCGTCTTTCACGCAATCCATCCATTTTTTCTTAGGTTTTTTTTATTGCTTAGATGGGTGGACGGGCGCACAGCCCACCTGGTGTTAAGTGGTTACTGGAGCCCATAGACATCTACGACGTAAATGCCGCCACCCACCTTGTGATATATTATGAGTTCTAAGGTCTCAGTATAGTTACAAGGCTGCGCCACCTTTCAAACCGAAACGCATTACTGCTTCACGGCAGAAATAGGCAGTGTGGAGGAACTGTTACATATACCCCTCAATAATAACGCAATATAGATAATAATGCAGACTAAGGCATTCTTGACTGCATTGTTTCTATATAAGGACGATTTAATACTAAAGCGTGGCAGAACAGATTTGGCTTGAGTAGCGGAAACACATATCAATTGTTCTACTTCTTTAATAAAATGAACTCCGTGCCAGTCACCGTTTCCTTTTTTTAAAAGAGCTCCTGGACCCACCCCGTAAAAGTACCTACCCATGCGGACTCATGAGAGGTCCTACCACCAGTAAAAAGTAAAAGTCTACCTCTTCCTCTTCCTCGTCCGGGTGCCTGTCATTAAACTGTTGTTGATCGTTGTGATGTTAACAGCGACCGCAGCAGCCGCCGGACCTGCCAGCCCACGGAGCCGTCATCACGCCCTCGGACCGCGAGCTGCTACAGAGGCCCGAAGCTCAGGCTATCGTGCACGGTCAGTACCGGAACCTCGTCAAGCAACGAGCTTGGTGTTCTCACGAACCGTAGACATCGTTAAAACAACTCTTACGGTTTTTGAAGTGAAACTATTTTAGAATCGTTGTGATTTCAAATTCGATGAAACGAAAAAATAAGTCCATAGAGACACAAACACATAAATGTATAGGATTCAGCCGGCGAGAGAATGAGATAGAACACATTAGACGGTCTCAGTGTAGTGTTTTTTTATTTTTTTGGCAAAAGGTAAATTGATTAAACAGCCAAACCTCAAGACACTGCGTGAAATGAAACATAAAAGTCTAGAAATATTTTTTAGAGAAAAATAAACGGTAGCTGTCACCATAATATATGAATGTCTCGGAATTCGAAAGGTTCACAAATTTTTAAAATCAAACAGCCGTAGTAGAAATTGTTAATAATATAAATATAATAACCTCGTATCGAGATTGGAACTGTACCCGATAATGGAGACATTATGGTTATTAAATAGAGGTTGACAACAGTTGACTTCTTTGTTTGATGTTTACTCGGACCGAAATGTCTGCATGCTTGAAACTTATAAATGATTGCAGATGAAGAGTACAAGTTTAGGAGGATCATAAAATATCTTTAAGGGTTGTAATGTCAGATAACTCTCTCCTCAACCCCCTTAATAAATGAAGACATGAGTGGATGAAGGGGATATGACACAATTTGTTAATTTTGAGAAAACGGGCAACAAACTTGTTACTTGTAATTTTTCTCTAAAATTTTTTCGCTCTAAATAGCATAAAAAATCTAATCTACAAACAAAACTACATACCTGCTCTGCGGTAGAAACAGGCAGAACAGTGGTATCTGTCTGTATTGAAATTACGCCCTACTTACTACTAGCTTGAAGGAAACACTAATATTTAATTGTTATAGGCTTAAAAGCTGGCGAGATCACGGTCCAGCACCTCATGCAGCAGCTCAGCAACCCGGGCCTGCAGAGCAGACACCGCGAGATACTTCTCACCATCCTACGTTTGCATCACCAACAACGACAGGTACCGGAGTACACTGCACTGTAATTTGTTCGCTAAATATACACCAGATCATGGTATGGTGGTCTTATAAAACCAAACTGATATATATTAGTGTTATATTAGATTGGCATGTAATAAATAAGACCAATAAACTCTAGTAGTGTAGTGACAAACTACTTCCCACTTCGAATATGATTTGACTCAAAACCCACCCTGGAACACTGTTAGAAATTCATATAATTTTACTGAGATTTATAATTTGCGTAATTACTGGTGGTAGGTACCACCACCCTGCTTATTTCTGCCGTGAAGTAGTAATGCGTTTCGGTTTGAAGGGTGGGGCAGCCGTTGTAACTATACTGAGACCTTAGAACTTATATTTCAAGGTGGGTGGCGCATTTACGTTGTCTACCAGGTGGGCTGTGAGCTCGTCCAACCCATCTATGCAATAAATAAAAAATGGTTGTAGAAGGTTTTCAATGTTCATTTTGTTGGTCGTGCAGATGAGTTCCCCCCTCCCGTGCGGCGCGCACCTCGCCCCCCCGCCGCACCAGCCGCTGCGCCTGTCGCCCCTGCCGCACCAAGGTACGCAGTCGCCGGTGGGACTGGCAACACTAGACGTCTATGATGATGATGACGCACAGTGGCGGATTTACCCTAAGGCCCGGTAAGGCCTAGGGCGGGCAGATTTAGGGGCAGCCACGATCGTGTCAAAAAACTTATATGGCGGGCTGACTGCACTGCATGGTGCAATCTATGCCGCATCCTTAAAAACTCTTCTGTTTTTTAAACTATTTTTTTTCCTAAATTTTTAAATCTATTTAAATAAAAGTTGGCAATAAAGTAATTTTATTATGTAGTCTATATGGGGGATCTGAAAAAGGGGCGGCTGATGGCTTGGTGCCTAGGGCGGCCGAGACTGCAAATCCGCCACTGATGACGCAAGTCTGTTCGTGACGTCAGCGAAAATTAGCAAACAATATAACAAGCTTTGGACTGTGAGAACCTCAGAAACGGATGTGACGTGCGACCTGGAACAGAGCGCTATTGTTTTTTTTTTAAGTCTGATAAGCGTACGGTCGCAGTAATCACTGTCGCTCGTGGACAACAGCAATGCGAGAACATGTTCAGAATTCAAACGTTAACGAATTTCGATCGAACTGAGTCGATGACGAAACAGCTAGTACAAATGCGATCTTAAAGTGTCTGTAATTAGAGTCGAATTTCGATCGAACTGAGTCGATGACGAAACAGTTAGTACAAATGCGATCTTAAAGTGTCTGTAATTAGAGTCGAATTTCGATCGAACTGAGTCGATCACGAAACAGTTAGTACAAATGCGATCTTAAAGTGTCTGTAATTAGAGTCGAATTTCGATCGAACTGAGTCGATGACGAAACAGTACAAATGCAATCTTAAAGTGTCTGTAATTAGAGTCGAATTTCGATCGAACTGAGTCGATGACGAAACAGTACAAATGCAATCTTAAAGTGTCTGTAATTAGAGTCGAATTTCGATCGAACTGAGTCGATGACGAAACAGTACAAATGCAATCTTAAAGTGTCTGTAGTTAGAGTCGATTTTCGATCGGACTGAGCGCTAACACTAATATGCATTGTGTAAATTTCCTCCCGATGGACGCAGCGTTCTGTGTGTCCCCAATAATGGCGACCAGTCCGAACACGTTGACGGTACATCACACAGGTACAATATTTGTAGAGCTATATTTTAATTATCGATAAGTAGTACTTAATTAGTTTGAAAATGTTTGAAATGAAAATTTGCGATTTGAAACTAGATCGAACGAAAAATTGGAATCAATTTGTTTTGATATGGTTTTTCGCTTTCATTCATTTTACACAAGGATTTTGGGTTATAGCTTACGAAAAAAAAAAGTGCGTGCGTACAAAGTACACATGTCAGAAGTCATACACATGTCACAATAATTTATAAATTTAACTCACTGTTTACACATTGTATATATACTAATGATAATGTAGATAAATAAAAAAGATCTGCGCTTACTGTAGTACAAGACGTTATGTGCTAGAATTGCCATTTAAAGTTCTAATATTTCACTACTGAACAAAACATCCAATTAATAGCGTGTATTTTTTCTCGATCTCCATTTCTCTTTCCAGTATGGTAGCGTTGAACGTTTAACGCAACCTTGTCGGAAGTCGCATTAGAAGTTTCACTTCAAAATTACCCTCATGCAAGAAGTTCCACGTCGCAACTCGTACTAACGATTAACGAACTACGCAGCGAGCGGCCCCGCGCGCATCCCGTCCCCGCGCGAGCTGGCCGCGCACACGCAGTCCATCATGCACAGCGCGCTCATCAAGAAGAAGCTGGAGGAGCAGCGCGAGAACTACCGCCGCCGACACGAGATGCAGCAGCTCCAGCAGCAGCAGCAGCAGCAGCACGTCAAGCAGTCGACGCCGATCTCCTTCACGCCGACATCCGTAAGCCTAACGATTTCTTAGTAATCTTCCAAATGTACTGGCGGTAGGACCTCTTGATAGTCCGCACGGGTAGGTATCACCACCGCGCCTATTTCGGCCGTGAAGCAATAATGCGTTTCGGTTTGAAGGGTGGGGCAGCCGTTGTAGCTATACTGAGACCTTAGAACCTATATCTCAAGGTGGGTGGCGCATTTACGTTGTAGATGTCTATGGGCTCCAGTAGCCGCTTAACACCAGGTGGGCTGTGAGCTCGTCCACCCATCTAAGCAATTAAAAAAAAAGTACTAGGTTACTCCTATGCTTACCGTAGGCGGCGGCTTGGCTCTGCCCCTGACATTGCTGAAGTCCATGGGCGACGGTAACTACTCACCATCAGGTGGGCTGTATGCTCGTGTTACAAGCACAAAGTACACGTGTACAAAGGCAATAACAAACACAAAATTCGACTATAGTTCATTGAAATTATAAGTTTGTACACCACTAGCCGTACTCGCCCGCTTCTCTGGGGGATTTAAAATTAACATTATTATTTATTATCATTATTAATAGTCAGTCCAACACTCATATAAATATTAGCCTATCCATTAAATACATGTATTTTCTACATGGATACCAAGTTTCAAGTCAGTCGGATGCATGGTTCAGTAGTTATAACGGAACATCCGTAAAAACCACTGTAGATTTATATATTAGTATAGATAGATTATGACTATTGTCAAAGACTATTATATATGTTCACAGATTTCGCCAAGACTACACTGTAGACAAATATTAATAAATACAAACAATATTTAAATCTATCCTCAATTTGACCACAGACTATAAGCGATAAGAAAAGTTTTACAATAAACAAATAGTATCCATGCGTGTGTGTGTCAAATACATGGACTACCAAGACATATCGATTTTTTTATTACACACTAGTCTATAATCAAAAAAAATGATTTAATGTATTGATTTTTTATGCATAATTAAAAAAAAAATAACATTCTGCACTCTTTCTCTATATTCTCTATAAGTTCCAAATATGGAATGTACTGCACACAGTAAAATATTACAAAATATTTATATTACATATTTGATTTGAGTTTAATGATTTAAATGCTTTTTTTTTTCAAGGTGCTACGTAAGATGACAGCTGAGAAGGAATCCGACTCGCCGAGCCCTAAACAGTGGCAGTCCAACAAGATACCGCAGGGACGACCCATTGTCAAGGTATCCTACTTGTTTATACACTCAGCGGCACAATAATTACTGCTCCGACTGCGGGCCGAGGGCTTGGGTTCAATACCCACAACGGCAAACATTAGTGTGCTAAACAAGTTTGCTCTATATCTGGTTGTTTATTAGGCAATCAAAATTTATTAAAAACCTATATAAGTACTACCGACTGCAGCGCCATCTGCCGGGATGATTTGTGAATCTAAACCATCCAGGGCGCCACCCAAACGCATACAAAAAACCCATTCAAATCGGTCCAGCCACTTAGGACGAGTTCAGTGACATACACACGTACAGTAGAATTATATCTATATCTAATATATAAAATTCTCGTGTCACAGTTTTCGTTGCCATACTCCTCCGAAACGGCTTGACCGATTTTGATGAAATTTTTTGTGCTTATCCGGTATCTATGAGAATCGGCCAACATCTATTTTTCATCCCCCTAAATGTTAGGGGTAGTCCACCCCTAAATTTATTTTTTATTTTTTAGACAAAATTTTTAATTTCTATTTTTTTATGAAACAACATACAAAAATACATACAATCCTCAATTTTCACCCTTCTACGATCAACCCTTATTTTTTATTTGCTAATTAAAAACTTTAAATTTTTTTGCGGGAATTTTGTTTTTATTTTGTCATGACGTAGAATAAAAAAAATCATATTACTCTGAAATTTTCACCCCTCTACGATCAACCCCTATTTTTTATTTGTTAATTATAAACTTTAATTTTTTTGGCAAGATTTTCATTTTTATTTTTATTTTGTCATGAATTAAAATAAAAAAAATCATATTACTCTCAATTTTCACTCTTATACGATCAACCCCTATTTTTCCATCCGCAATAAGGTTGCAAGATGGCAATCAAATATTATAATTGTAGTACGATAAATTCTTATTCAGAGTTTATAATTTCAAGTTCCTTTAATTATGATTTTTTTAAAATTGAATTTGATCTCCCGCGCTCTCCGGTCGACTACTGATCAACTATCAATCGATCAGCTATCCCCACCAGGTGTCACCACTGATCCAGCAAACATCACGTAGTAGGGATGGGGACGAAGCCGGTCTCCTGTCTTACTTACTCACTATACATCATAAATTATACACTTAATATATTTGAGAGCTATATAATACTATACATTTTTCAGCCATGTTTTGTTGGTTTTATTTGTGTATCAATAGTATGTTCAGTAGGTCTGAGAATCGGCTACTATCTATTTTTCATACCCCTAAGTGAAAAGGGTTGTCCACCCCAAACATTTATTTTTTATTTTAATTTTTTGGATATATTTTTTTGTTTATAATGAGGTATTATGTGGTTAAATGAGGTTTTTTTTCTACAGTAGAATTTCCCTAGAAATCTTATTTAATAAGGCAACACAACGTTTGCCGGGTCAGCTAGTATGTATATAAAAATGAATTGCTGTTCGTTAGTCTCGCTAAAACTCGAGAACGGCTGATCCGATTTGGCTAATTTTGGTCTTGAATTATTTGTGGAAGTCCAGAGAAGGTTTAAAAGGTAGATAAATATGAAAATGTTCGGAATTAAATAAAAATAACAATTTTGTGTACCCCGTCGGACGGATTCCTTTTGTTTGTTTTAAGTTAATTTTATACAAAAGTTTAGGTCTTTTATTTATCGATTTAGGCACTACGAAGTCTGCCGGGTCAGCTAGTCTATCTATAAAGATGTATATTTTTAGTATCGAAGATCTCAGTTTAGTGCCAGGTTATCTGGTGGGATAGGCAAAGATGAAGACTTAGTACTAAACTTAGTGATGTGCTATGTATTTCAAGATTTCAACCTCAACATCTTTACGTATCGAGTCTAATAAAAACAACCGAACAAGCAATCGCTTAGTTTTGTATTCTTGTGAAAGTTTTGAATCAATTATTAATAATTTTCAGGGGAACCAAAGCGGCCCCGTTCCTATGAACTACAATCCTGTGTCGAACGATTACCAACACTATATGAACCAACAGCAGGTACGTTTCGAATTATCTACCCATGTATATTTTTTTTAATACGCTTTTATTAGCTTCAGACGTATGTATGTATGTTAATATGTTAGTATGTAACGGAATCTTTGAACATGATTTTGACCCCCTTCAAAACGTCGCATTAACTCGAAATTTGATATAATTATTAAGGACCGATGACAATTCAATGCCTGTCCTGGTGAAACTGGAAAGGCCTCCGTGCCACCAGTAATCCTTCAATCATAAAAAAGACCATTCAATATTTTAAAAAAAAATTGAAATTCAACTAAAAAATGAAAAATAAATAATACTTTAAAAAAACTATAAAAATACGCTTTTATAGAACATCCAACTAAAAAATAGAAAATAAATTTGTAATGATTTTATTGTAAAAAAGCGTGGGGTGCTTTTCAGCATATTATCAAAATAACCCTTCTACTCATATCTGTTCATAAAATATTTATAACTGCTGATACCATGCACCCCATGCACCCCTAGTTTTTTAAACTATCATTTATTATTAGTATGGTATACTAATTTAATTGAAATTAATAACAAATGCTCATAGACTATATCACTAAGGTAAGTCGAGTCGATATGATGACAAAAAAAGTGTATATAATAAGTTCATTTTATTGCAAATTTCTGAATGATCTATAGACAAATTTTGAATGTTATTATAGTGAAATACAAAATTCACTTGTTAGAATGAGATACCTCAGACGTCGACTTCTTTAAAATTGTATTGAATGCAACAAACAGACAAAAAATACATTTTTATTACACCTCTGTAAGTAGTTTAAGAATACTCTTTAATATACTCTTTTGTATACTACTTTAAATACTCTTTTGCGATTATAAATTAGCAAATTCACAATTGAAACTCCCATATTACTTACACACACATCGGTGCGGTATCTGTATATGCAAAAACTGTTATGACCGACTTGTTATTGATTTAACATCTACATTTGCTCACAGCAAATGCCCGGCGGCGTCCGTCAGTTTCCCCTTCAACAGCAAAGACAGCAAGGACCCAATACGGTGAGAACTCATCATTACATTCGTTTGATCCTAGCATAGCGGGTAGCCATCATAGATCACGAGATCCCATCTTATTTAGTTTCATTTAATAAAATTTTATCCCAATTAATTACAGTCTCGAATTAATCAACTTAATTTCATTTCGCTCCATATTATTTTTATGTTAAAACAGAATTTTTTAAGAAAAAATGAGATTTTGGCTTAAAGGTCTCGTTACCGGGCTATAAAAAATAAAATAAAAATAACTGGTATAAATTTACTGGTGGTAGGACGTCTTGTGTGTCCGCACGGGTAGGTACCACCACTCTGCCTGTTTTTGCCGTGAAACAGTAACGCGTTTCGGTTTGAAGGGTGGGGCAGCCGTTGTACTGTACTGAGACCTCAGAACTCATATCTCAAGGTGTGTGGCGGCATTTACGTTATAGATGTCTATGGACTCCAGTGACCACTTAACACCAGGTGGGCCGTGAGCTCGTCCAGACATCTAAGCAATAAATAAATAAAAAATCGATAGGTGGGGCAACGCACATCACGTCATTGCATATCATTAATTGTTACTACATTGTTACTGTTGATTTAACTTGTACGTAATGTATACATACGTGCAACGAAATGGAATGTAGGAAAATCTTTATATTAAATTTGGAATTGATTGTTTTGTCATCACGATACTTTGTGATTGTATCTACTTTTTATGACTACACTATAATAAAAATGTTAAATTAAATTTAGTTGAATAGTATGATAATTTTGGTAAATAAACTAATGAATAATACTTGTATTTTCAGTATAATAACATGAATAACATGAACCGAGGTATGTCCGGTGGAACCACTCTGCATCAGCTGCTCGTTCAGTCCCACCAGCGAAGCATGAATGGTATGTATCATAATCACTACTTAATACATTCTTTTTTTATTGCTTAGATGGGTGGACGAGCTCACAGCCCACCTGGTGTTAAGTGGTTACTGGAGCCCATAGATATCTACAACGTAAATGCGTCACCCACCTTGAGATATAAGTTCTAAGGTCTCCGTATAGTTACAACGGTTGCCCCACCCTTCAAACCGAAATGCATTACTGCTTCACGGCAGAAATAGGCAGGGCGGTGGTACCTACCCGCGCGGATTCACAAGAGGTCCTACCACCGGTAATAACATTACAGTAGTATTAACATTGATTGAGTATCCGATTACTTGGCACACAGTTACTGTTGGTATTCCTTGCATTTAGTGCGATTTTTTTTAACGTTAGCGATAGCGTAAAAGTTACTCAAACTTGTATGCAGTCGGAACAGCGCCCCTAGCGGCAAACGTTCCAAATCCATACAAATTTAAGTTAACTTTTACGCTATCGAGAACGTTAAAAAACTTGAACTATCCACTCTGCTATATTGCAATACGCGCCCACTTCGAATAAGCGGCACGACACGAGAACCCTCTCATCGTGGCCGCCGACAACTACATTACCGATCTTGCGGACAGAATGGAAAGCAGTCGACGTCGCCCAAAACACGTCATTTCAGATCCTCCCGATCCACTAACGGTGCTTCTAGGTACCTCAAGCACCGGTCACCGTTCTCGTCGAACCCGTCGCTTGCGACGAAGGGCTCGTCGAGTGAATTAACCCAGAGACACAGCCCACTGAGTTTCTCGCCGGATCTTCTCAGTGGGTCGCGTTACCGATCCGGTGGTAGATTCTTCGAAGCACTGCTCTTGCTAGGGTTCGTGTTAGCAACGTCGTCAGGTTTGAGCCCCGTGAGCTCACCTACTAGTTCAGGTTACGCTGATATAGCCTCTCAGCTTAAGTAGGAAAAAAAAAGCAATACGCGGTCGAGTAAATCAGTTTGAACATTGTTCGTGTATGTCCAGAGCTGGGCGGAGGCGGCGCGGCGGGCGGCGACAACCAGCTGGCGCGGTGGTTCTCCCCGGAGCTGCTGGCACGTGCCTCGGCCGGGAAGCTGCCCTCCGTGCACGTGCCCAACGCGCTCTCGCTGGAGGAGCTGGAGCGACACCACGCCCCGACCCCTCCCGCGCGCAACTGAACCCGCCCTGCAATACATCGAAACAACTGAACCACACCACACGGCTCTCCGTCGTAAACATCACTGCTCTGTATGCTCAGTGCGAGTTTTTTAACGTTCTCGATAGCGTAAAAGTTAACTCTAATTTGTATGCATTTGGAACAGCGCCCCTAGCGGCAAACGTAGGCAAACGTTGCAGCTCTGTAGCGTTTTTAACGCTCTCAATAGCGTAAAAGTTAAATTTGTATGGAGTTGTAACGTTGGCCGCTAGAGGCGCTGTTTTACCAGCATACAAATTTGAACTAACTTTTACGCTATCGAGAACGTTAAAAAAAGTTAACTCTAATCTGTGTGGGGTTGAAACGTTTACCTACGTTTGCCGCTAGAGGCGCTGTTCCAACTGCATACAAATTTGAGTTAACTTTTACGCTATCGAGATCGTTAAAAAACGAACACCAAGCACACTAGTATTAGAATATAACAGCGGATTTAGGTTGCGACTAGATAATTGACGACCTTTTTTGTTGATCTCTCAAAAGTTTAATACTGTATCGTAACAAAGCAAGATCGTTCACTTTTGAACACACAAAAATTGCTGAATATTGAAATTTTTATTGTGTGTCAAAACAGCAATGCGTTTAGTGTTTAATGTCATATAAGAAAATTGTGCTGCTGTATTCTATACGGGTGAGTTCACAGAATCGAATCGTTTCTCTATACAGCAATGTTTACTAATTTTTACACTACGATTTTTTTTTCGACTATCAAAAGTAAACGGCTACGTAAGAAATACCGCCTTTTTAGTATAAAAAACTTTGAGAAGCTACGGAAAGATTGGAAAGACTAAAAATGAACAGAAAGACAAGATGTGTGTCGTCTCGCATTCCGATAAAACTATCGACGATTACGAAGATTGACGACCGTAGCATTACAGTTGATTCGGTTCAATTTGATATTGTAAATGCCATTAATTGAATTGAATACAGCCTTAGGTCTCATTCGCACGGGAGTTTTTTTAGCGCGCGTTAAAAAAGCGTTCAAATAGAACAGATTCATTTCCTAGTGTATGTTCATATGTCAGCGCTTTTTTATCGCGCAGTATTGCATTTTGAGCGCCAAGCGTTGGCCGTTACGGATTACACGTCACATCGAGAACGTTATAAAAGCGCCAACGCCGAGTTTTAACGCGACGTTTTTAAAACGCCCGTACGAATGAGGGCTTATTAATTGTGAAAATTATGGAAGCGTAAATAATAATGGCTGTGATTGACCAATGGGCGGCCACTCGATTAGTCTATTCGTGCTTACGTCATTAACGAATTGAAGGGATCCTTTGGCAGCGTTAACAGTCTAGAAGTGATGACGTCACGGAACGCTTTCCTCCCAGTGTTATATCGTCGAGAATAGGGATGTTGAAATTATCGAAATTTTTGCTCAATTTAAGGACTTAACGTTTTGTTGTTGTTCTCCGATCGATTGTTCTTGTACGCTTTCAAAAGCTCCCGCCGAACGCTAAAAGCTAAGAATTAACGTTGATGATGTCACAATTCGCGTCACCTCACCCGTGCTCCCTGACAAGGAATGTTTTTAAATTGAGTGATATATTTTTTTAATTTTTTTTCGAAATTTGTAAACATCCCCGTGATTGAGAATAATGTTTTTCAAATGACGTAATGTGAATTTTGAGGTACGGGTGTCCGCTCGATAGTGTTCAGTGTGTTTAAAATGCTAACATCCCGTATGTATTCATAATTAAAAGAAGCTTTGAATTGTCGATGAAAATTTTGAAAACACAACAAAAAATTCTGACTAGTACAACGAGACTGATCGTACAATTAATTGTTTGTAATCATCGAAATACTATTTAAAAAAATAATAATACATACATAAATATAAATTTAAGAAATGTACTTAAACTATAAAACTTGTTAAATGTTAAACATTATTAGATAGATTAAAGGTACGTATTGATGTCTCGTCGGTCGCGAATTGATTAAGAACTTTTTGGCTGTTTTTTTTTTCGAATAAAACTTTTTTTTTTATTTAGCCTCTACTAAAATTTTTAAAGAGCTATTCGGTTATATTGAATATATTTTTTATTAATTACATTGAATAAATATCAAGTAGCAGATCAGTGCGAACCATCCGCGATGGCAATGCGGTATGAGAGTATGGCAACCCTAACTGGTTTTCCGGAAGCGGCGTCGTTCGGAAACCGGTTGCCATGGTTACCGCGTTACACCCAAATCGCGTCCAAATTTAACCGTTTCCTTTTCTAGCTTTTAAACGCACTCACACTAGTACCGTCCCAAGCCAAAAAAAAAAATACATTAGCAATAACAGAGTCATTGACGTGACTGTCTTAAAATTGTAATGTCAAACGGAAATTTGTAACGTTCCGTGTCCGATATGAATGTGCTCGCATCACGAATAGTCAAATGAATAAATAGAAATTGTAATTTGGTGAAAAATGAGTGGTTCCTTAAATATTATATTGTAAAACCACCATTTGGTTGACTGTTGATTGAGGTTTTTGAGTGAATCGATATGTCGAAGA
Source organism: Bombyx mandarina (assembly GCF_030267445.1). Taxonomy (NCBI): domain Eukaryota; kingdom Metazoa; phylum Arthropoda; class Insecta; order Lepidoptera; family Bombycidae; genus Bombyx; species Bombyx mandarina. The sequence continues at coordinate 3,222,784 of NC_143222.1, read as the reverse complement.
GAAAGATGAAGCAATAATTTAAAATAAATCTCAAGCGCGGTTCGTGTCTTATTTAATGTCGTGTTTTTTTATCTGAATATTAAAAAAAAAACAATCCAGTCAAATGTAATTCAGTGGTATTTTTCTTTTCTTCTTTATACATACATTACAATAAAGTCGACGAATTTAAAAATGATTATGATTAATTAATAAACAAAACGAAATTTTCATAAAAGTACCACTGAAAATATTCAGTTCATAGTCACTAACACCGATCCAAATATCGATACTGAACATCGATTTTATAAACAACCGAGAACGATTGTAATCGATTTATATATCGATATCGAAAAGAATGTTTAAATGTTTTGATAGTACAAATACAATCATTAATGTGTTCTCAGTTAGAAAAAATATATATATAAATAATCGAATTGACAAAAAAGAAAATAGGAGGAACATTTGATAGCGTTTCCGCTCAATTCGAGCTTCCGTATTTAAGCTCCTACGAAACTAAATGTATATCGAGAGCTCAACAAAATTGTATGTATATTGAATCGATTACACGTGGGCATAGGGAATTAAAAAAAAATTAAAAAAAAATCGTCTAAGCAATTGACTGACTGGCAGCCGACTGGCGGGTGTTCAATAAAACTTTTTGGTGTATTAATTTCTAGCGCGTCTCGTATTCGGCTTTGAGGTGTGTTATTGTTCTAGAATAAAGTTTATTATTTGTCGAATCTGTCGGCTGCCTCGTCCGGGGCGACGTGATTTTAGCCCGGTATTTTTTGTTCTCTATGGAATCCCGGGAAAACGAAACGTCCGACTGTACCCCGGGAAATAAGCCCAGGTTTGTGTATTTTCGTGAAATTTGTTTAGTTTTCGACGGGTTTGAGTCCCTTCCTGTGAATATATCGGGTCGGTGAAATTTGTGTTTCGTCACCTGACTGCGGGATACTCGGTCGGTCGAGCTAATAACGTCTGAGATAAAATGTCGACTTTGGAGCTAATATAGTCTATGGTGTATAATGTATTTTTTTTTAATATTGATCAAGGGTATAAGATTTTGATGGAGCAATTGTTTTTCGAAGTTGACTGCTGAAAATTAGCGACGTGTTTTAACTGGGCCGTTAAGCTTGAGGTTATATAGACAAAATGTTAACGTTAACACAGATGAGAATCTTAGCTCCGACTTCGTCAAATATACGTTTTTGTATGTCCACGGTTGTGTTTCTAAGCATTTGTTACTGAGTCATTTGTCGGGAGGAGAAAGATTTATGTTGAATATATATATAGAAAAAATAAAGATGAATATTATGTCCTTATACATTTGCGAGATGAGGGGCGACAGATAGCTACCGTTTCGCTTAGGGCGGCTCGTGTGACGCGCGTATCCGCCGCACAAGCGTAAGGTAAACTCAACTTAACTACCTACGTGCTTGTGTTCAAATTCTCGTGATATATTTTTTATGGATTTTTACGAAAAGCTCATTTGGAATTAACGAAGCTGTGAACGTTAATTTTTTTCTCGTTTCGACCGGTCGGCGTGTTTCCGGGGGAGGAAGGGAGCGAGGTAGGTTGGGAGGGGGTGTTGTCAATTAGTTAAGCGCGGCTGGGCCACGGCGCCTACGCGAATGCCCCCCGTGTCTCGTTCCGCTAAATATCAAGCGATTTGTGTTGTATGACGTATTTAAATAACGCGCACGCCTGTGAATTAGGACCGCGTTTGGCGTGCAATCGATAAGCGGCGAGCGTTTTGACGAGAGCCGCGCGTCGTCGGGCGGGATATGTTTTTAACGTTTTGCGATACCGAGGTTTTGAAATGGATTTGAAAATACTCTTTTTAGAAATCATGAATTGATTGTGTTCTCTTGTTTGTTTGTCTTCTTTTTTTTTTTTTTTTTTTGTTCTTGGTTGATTTCGCTACGAAGGACGACGCGAGCGGCGCATTAGATGCGAGCTGTTTCCAGGTACTTGCGTAGTTCGAACGTTGTGGTTGTAATTTCAGTTCACTTGATCCCTGAATACGAACGAGCGGCTATCCGCGTTCGTTCGTTCGAAACACAAAAAGAATATGTCTCCTGTAAGCTTTAAATTATTGATTAAAAACAAATTTAAAGTTGTCTGCGTTGTGTTTTATTTATTCGCGTCGATGACGTTGGTACCTAGCGCGGGCAGCGCATCGTGCGGCCTCGTCTGGGATCTATCAAGGTAAGAATCGCGTATATCATTTAATTAACGATTTTAGTTGTTTTCTACAGAAATGTCTTAAATCTCGTCCGGTTACGCTGGCATAGGCCTCTCAAGGCTAAGGTCTAAGCGTGGGAAGGAAAATTAAGTTGTTTTAAAAATTGGAAGGCAAGTTAATGTTTCCTGTTTGAAGAGTTGAAACCGTGAATATCCTATCTTCTCTTTTGAATGTCGGGATTTTACAAAGACTAATTAATTAATCATCGTCCTGCGATCCTAATACGAGCGTCATCACTGGTACCGTGAGAATTTTTTTATTGCCCTTGTAGGCAGACGACCATAGCGCTTACCCGATGGTGAGTGGTTACCGTCGCCCATGGACTTTAGCAATGCCAGGGCCAGAGTCAAGCCGCTTCATATTCAGTGTATATTTCGTTTTTGTTCCACGGAATTATGGACCGTCGATCTACCGAGCAACTACTCCCGCTTGGTGGAAGATCTGCCCTTTGTCGTACACCTCCAAATATATCTAAACCAGTAAACAGGACTGATTACAATTTTAGCCCGCTGAGTTTATTGCCGGATCTTCTCAGTGGGTCGCGTTTCCAATCCGGTGGTGGATTTTTTTTTATTGGTTAGATGGGTGGATGAGCTCACAGCCCACCTGGTGTTAAGTGGTTACTGGAGCCCATAGACATCTACAATGTAAATGCGCTACCCACCTTGAGGTATAAGTTCTAAGGTCTCAGTATAGTTACAACGGCTGCCCTACCCTTCAAACCGAAACGCATTACTGCTTCACGGTAGAAATAGGCAGGGCGGTGGTACCTACCCGCGCGGACTCACAAGAAGTCCTACCACCAGTAAGATTCTGCGAAGCACTGCTCTTGCTAGGGCCGTCGTGAGCAACACTCCCGGCTTGAGCCCCGTGAGCTCGCCTACACGTCAAGGCAAAGCTGAGATAGCCTCTCAAGGCTATCGGCATAGGTAGGAAAAAAACGCATTAGTATCTTACTAAGATAGTAAGTATTTATGCTTAGCAATATTAAGTAATAGAGTAATATTAAAATTATACGTTACAATAGTAGTTTATTTGATTTGATTGCGATTTCAACAAAAGTAATGAATTTCCTGCTGCATTTTAAATATTAAGAAGTGGACGAGATGATCCGAATACCGTGTGCTTAGTGATACGTTCTCGATATCGTAAAAGTTTACTCGAATTTGTATAGGGTTGGAACGTTTTGCATACCAATTTGAGTAATTTTTTAAGATTAAATGACTAAGCACACTGGACTGTTTTTATGAAAGACTGTGGGGTTCGTGTTATGTTGTTTTCAGTTTGCGGTAAGTCTTAACATCGAGCGAACTATTATATCTTCTCTCGATCTTATATCAAATCATGTCTTTGTCAGCGGTACCTACTATTGCAGAGAGTAAGGTTCTCTAAATTAGATAATAGTTCTCCGAAAACTAATATTCTTTTCTGATTACATATTAGTTTTGAATACTAAAATAAAATTGTAAGCATGTTAAAAAAAAAGTGAGTTTAAAATTGTCAGCAAAAAAGTAGTATCCGAAATTTTGCAGCAATATTTCATAAGGAGCGGAAGAGAAATTATGCTTATTTCCTTATTTTATCACATTTTATTTGTTTGTTGCATAGGGTGGACGAGCTCACAGCCCACCTGGTGTTAAGTGGTTACCGGAGCCCATAGACATCTACAACGTAAATGCGCCACCCACCTTGAGATATAAGTTTTAAGATCTCAGTATAGTTACAAAGGCTGCCCCACCCTTCAAACCGAAACGCATTACTGCTTCACAGCAGAAATAGGCAGGGCGGTGGTACTTACCCCTGCGGGCTCAAAAGAGGTCCTACCACCACTAATTACAGAAATTATAAATTTTCGGGTTTGATTTTAATTACACGATGTTATTCCTTCACCGTGGAAGTCATCGTGAACATTTGTTGAGTATTAGAAAAATTGGTACCCGCCTGGGGTTCGAACTCGAACACTGGTGCATCGCTCAACACGAATGCACCGGACGTCTTATCCTTTAGGCCACGATAATGTTAGCCTTAGTAACAGAAACAGAAACAGAATTCGAGTAATTTCAAATTACTGGTAGACTATATACAGATAGGAAAACACTATATTCTTGATAGCAAAGATAACACTGCCCACCAACAGCATCCAACTAAAAAATGTTGAATTTTTATCATAAACTAAAGAAACTCATTTGAAACGTTATATTTATATTCCTACCTATGCTGATAGGCTTGAGAGGCTATTGCAGCTTTGCCTTAACGTTTAGGTGAGCTCACGGGACTTAAACCGGGATTGATGCTAACACTGGCCCCAACAAGAGCCGTGCTTCGCAGAATCTACCACCGGATCGGAAACGCGACCCATTGAGAAGATCCGGTGAAAAACTCAGTGGACTGTGTCTATGGGTTAATTTACTCGTCGGGTTCGGCGAGGACGCTGACCGCTGCTTGAGGTAGTTTTGAAACGTAAATCTATTACGATTTTTAATTAGATTTTTAACTAGAACGATTTTTATAGTCCAATATTAATATACCCAAACCCATGTATGTATATGTGCCACAATAATTTCGTAAAACATTAACTTCTTTAAAACAAATTACATATCTACAAATCACAATTCTCTTATCTATGTAAATATTTGTTGTTTAAATATTACCGTCACCCAGCTAACGACTACTAGCCAGTTTTATTACTAGTACACTAGTGAATAGTATCGATTAAAGTGGCCAGTGTTGGTCACAAACAGTCATGGAGTTACTATTCTTTTATTAACTCCATGCAAACACTATAATGTTAGTCGCTTATCTTATCACTAGTGTGCTTAGTGTTAGTTTTTAACGTTATCGATAGCGTAAAAGTTAGCTTAAATTTGTATGCAGTTGGAACAATGCCCCTAGCGGCAGCGGCAAACGTTCCAGCACCATACAAATTTTAGGTAACTTTTACGCTATCGAGAACGTTAAAAAACTCGCATTTAACACCTTGAACAGTGATCTGGATCTTAGGCTAAGCTTCTCAGGCCGTGATGACTTCCTTCAGAGTTGCTTTCATTACTGCAATCACATCTTAATCGTGTATTGTTACTGTATCCTTTTGCTTTCTATACAGTATTAAACTTACACCGGGAATTATTATAGTAATAATAATAATCTTTCTCCGCTGGCGTTCATTATTCACTGAGTGAAACTAGTATAGAGAAAGTTGCTAGTTTCAATGTCCGTGATGGAAATTATCCGGTCCGTAACAGCGTTATTCAATATGATATTAGCATATAATAACAGATATCTTTATTTTTGTTTAGAGATTTACCGAGGCCCGTCGATAACATTACCAATAATTACGCAAAAAAAAACCTGGTTAGATTTTTAGTACATGAATCTATGAGCTGTTATAGTTTACTGGTGATAAGTTTTATGAACTTGAACTTATAGGTTACCATCGTGCTGACTATTTCTGTCGCAAAACACACCTACGATTCGCTTTGAAGGACGGGATAGCTGTTAAGTAATACAATTGAAACTTCAAACACGTGTCTTATTATTCCAATCACGTTCCAGCGTTAAATTGGGCAACCTCCTTGTTTCAGAGAGGCTATGGAGGATAGAGGTAAGTAGCACGATCTTGTATAGAGATTATATATGAACTGTATAATCTATGGCACACAGTACTGTAGTGACGCCGTGCGCCGTGGCGACTGGCGACTGGCATTTACAAGGCCGTAAGTGGCAAATGTAGTTCAAAACGAAAGGCAAATTAGGGTGAGGGGTGTGAGGTGAGGTAGGTGGGCGGGAGGCCCTCGATTACTCGGCGTAGCTCAATGCCGAAAGTTAACTGAGCATGCGCAGTGAAAACGATACTGATAATTTTTACCAACACATTTTATCGTTGATAACCAACTAGTATTTACGTCTAAACAATCTGTCTGATAGCGTAGTTGACTATTGTGTGGATATACATTCCGACATGAAACTAATTGTATTAATGGATCGAGAAAATGTTAATCGACTTATTAAAGAAAAAGTGGGCGAAGATAAAATTAAGATTTAAAAAAATCTATTGCCGCAACCTTCGAGCGATTTTCTCGCATAGCACAGTGAAGGCCTACGAAAAAAAAAACACATTATTGAATGAACAAAAAATTTTAAATGTATTTGAATATTGACCAAAAAGCGGATAATAACAAATATGTTTTATTAAAGTGTATACAAGTTAAACGTTAGGCAGATAATATAGCCAACGGGAACAAACAAAGAAATAAAACGTGTATAGGTATGTTTAATTAAACACGGAAAGAAGCAAAGAAATAAACCATGTATGTTTAATTAATCACCCCCATAATTGAAAAAAAGGCTTTTTTAATACTTAATTCAACAGACGAATTTACGGTCCCTCCACCTCGCTAAGGTAGACGTGTATGAATGCCCGTTTTCTGTTGACACATGAGAAACTAACAAAAATAATAATTAATTTGCGTATTTGGGCGTGTTTTAAGAAAAACGGTCCTGCTTATTTCTGTCGCAAAGGAATCATGATTTGAAGGGTGGAACAGCCGCTATTCAATACTACAGAAAGGCTTCAAGCTGGGCGACGGCATTCATATATCTAATGATTGCCGTGAACTCCGGTAACCCCAACAGCAGAACCATTAGCTCGTTCTCCCAGGAATGCAATGAAAAACGACCCTTGAATCGTAAATACATTTTTTTTCATTGCTAGGACGAGCTCACAGCCCACTTGGTGTTAAGTGGTTATTGGAGGCCATAGACATTTAAAACACATTACTGCTTCACGGCAGAAATAGGCGGAGTGGTGGTATCTACCCGTGCGGACTCACAAGAGGTCCTACCACCAGTGAAAAGATAGATGGCTTCGCAACAGAAACGGCAGGATGCTGGCATAGTGTTACTTTGGAGAGTGTAAGCCCGGTGCGAGCACAAACTGCGCCTTATGCCTAACCCCAATACTTTAGTACTAAGCGAATACGAATGAGGTTGTCAATCATTTCAGTTGGAGCTGGTCAATTATAGAACGTGAGCTTTTCACAATAAAACGATATGAGTGTAGGGAAAGATTCGTTTATTTATTAAATGGTTACATTATCAGCAGTTCCTGTAGTACACCTAACAATTTGCTTATCGCTACAGACGCCTTTGAAACCTGGCTTGAAGAAAGGTTCATTATAGCGCTCAGGAAATATCATGGAGAAGAGTTTATTCCGGTGCCTTTGTTTTTTTCTCCATAAACGGGCCAATTATCTGACAACCTACCTAAAATGCGAATAGACATAAGGCCAAAGTCTCATTTGTATACTATATCGGGTTTTCCGCTCTTCAAGCCGAAACGTCTTACTGCTCAATGGCAGAAACATTCAGGGCGGTGGTAACTCCCAAGCGAACTCACAAGACGCCCAAATACCTCCCGAGTGCCTCATAATTGTATTACCAGGGCTCAATCTATGTATTCTCTGGTATCATTTTAAGAGATTTGCCTGGATTGGCGAGAAGCGAGAAGTATTTTTGGAATTATTATTGGCAACGCGTGGAGTGTATTTGTGTGAATTGTATTATTGTATAGGTACGTTGTTAATTTTGTGTTTCTTTAGGTTTGAACGTGTACAGAAATCTCGGAGAATTTTACTGTTACCTCATTTCATTCCAATACTTGTACATCAAATTCATTTCATTCTGGAAACTGGCAACAATGGCATCGCATTAACTTCAAAACAGAATTAATTGAACTTGGCTTTTGTGGATCCGAAACTTTTTTGGGAATGTTGCAAATCAGTTGGCTACCGTTTTATTTTTATTTTTATTGCCTAGACGGGTGGACGAGCTCACAGCCCACCTGGTGTTAAGTGGTTACTGGAGCCCATAGACATCTACAACGTAAATGCGTCACCCACCTTGATATATAAGTTCTAAGGTCTCAATATAATTACAACGGTTGCCCCACCCTTCAAACCGAAACGCATTACTGCTTCACGGCAGAAATCGGCAGGGTGGTGGTACCTATCCGTGCGGACTCACAAGAGGTCCTACCACTAGTAAAACTATCCAACCAACCACTATCCAATATCTATGGTATATACGTTGTACCGTTGCAATTGAAACTTAAATTTTGCTCGGAGGTTAGCAGCGAGCTTCGGTACTAGTTTAACTATAGTAGAATTATTTTGTCCGTGCAGTTTGGGTCATAGAAAATCGGAGCGGTGAAGCGAGTATTTCGCTCTCTCTTCCACTCACGAGCCTTATGGACGGGCATAGTGATGTGCATTATTGTTGTCGATAAGGGTTATCGATAGTGTATTTAGTTTTTTCATTTTGTGGGTTAGTGATAAAAATGAAAGAAAAAATCACTAATCGAACACTTACACCACATATCGCCGCAGCAAGTTAACGAGAACGGCAGAAATTAACACTTTGTAACTTTTCGGGATCTATTTTTATTTCAGTGAAAAATTTTAACACATTGTTGATAACAACACGTGCAAAGATTATTTTGAATAAATCCTGCCGTTCTGATACAAAACAAAGGAGTAGCCATTGTGTCACTAAAGAAATTCAGAGAACGAATGCATAAAAACACATTTCTCTTCGACATAATGTACTATAATTTGCAGGTAAGTACAAATGACTCCTAACATAACAATGTCTCACCACCCTTCGTATACCACCCCGCCGCCGTGTACCTGCCTTCGATGACTCATTTGTTTTTATCGATAATGGCGTTGCGCCCGCGTAACATGCTCCCCGCTCTAGCCGGGCCATGTTTTATGACCCAAACTGCACAGACAAAATAATTCTACTGTAGGCCAAAAAATATTTGATATTCGCTTTAATTAATCTAGATACACTTATGGATCGGATGCAGACAGCTTAGAACCGCTCGTGGCAAGCCTTGAGAGAGGTCTATGCCCAACAGTGGAAGTCTGTAGGCAGATAAACACATAAGTGAGCTTCCAGCCTTGAATCGTAACGTAGCTTGGCGGCACATATAGGCACGAGGTACCTACTATTGCGAGTTTAATACGTCCTTACCACTATTTGTTTTTATTACCCGACGTTATACCTTCACAGCATACTCCGTTGTAGTCGAATAATTAGATACGAATGTATAGTATCTTACTCGACATTGAAGGGGAAATACTTATATCAATATCTTTATATGTATAATTTTACTGTACGTGTGTATGTCACTGAACTCCGCCTAAACGGCTGGGCCGATTTGAATGAATTTTTGTGTATGCATTCACAGGACAACGTCTGTCGGGTCCGCTAGTATATTATAAAACTCATACTATTCTAATCTATCCATCCAAGTTAATATGTAGCAGATTCCAATAGTAGCTACAATTTTTATGCGAACAAAATCATGTTTGACCCTTACGGCCTGGCCACGGGGATCGGCGGTGCGAACAGCGAAGCGGTGGACGAGGCGACCATTCGCGCAGCACCGTTTGCAGGCCACGGGTACTCACGTTCGCCGCCGCGACTAGTAAGGAAGTCCGACAGCTAATTGTCTATATCGAAATTATCTCGATATTGCTTACAAATTAATAGTTTTTTGGTTCAGGACCTATTATTTGGAAAAGATTGTGAAGTACATGATTTGAATAAGAATCGGAGTATACCTATAGATGGAGAATTCCACAAGAAGTACGAGAAATACTTTGGGTGGCTAGACTTCCAAATAGCTGGTCTAGCTAGTATTTCAGCTAAATTTTTTTTATTGCTTAGATGGGTGGATGAGCTCACAGTCCACCTTGTGTTAAGTGGTTACTGAAGCCCATAGACATCCACAACGTAAATGCGCCACCCACCTTGAGATATAAGTTCTAAGGTCTCAAGTATAGTTACAATGGCTGCCCCACCCTTCAAACCGAAACGCATTACTACTTCACGGCAGAAACAGGCAGGGTGGTGGTACCCACCCGCGCGGACTCACAAGAGGTCCTACCCCCAGTAATTATGCAAATTATAATTTTGAGGGTTTCATTTTTATTACACGATGTTATTCCTTCACCGTGGAAATCAATCGTGAACATTAAAATTTGTTGAGTACGTATTTCATTACAAAAATTGGTACCCGCCTGATATACGACTACCGGTGCATCGCTCAACACCGGACGTCTTATCCGTTCGGCCACGACGAGTTTAAAAATATAAAAAAAAAAATTAATAAAAAATATAAAATATAAAAATTTCGGCGTTCATTTTTCGCGGCGAAAACAACTAAACTCATTTAATCACTGCACTATTCGCCGCGACTACCGCTCGACTCCGTGGCTTGCGCCGTCCTTATTCATGCATTTGTTTTGCTCGCCCGCCACATCGTAAGTCGCCCGCGCGATTCGCTCGGTACATTCCGCCGGTCGCTTCGCCGGTCGCCGGTGCGCGTGGCTTGTTAGGTACATTTCTATACTCTTATTTTAGTCGCTAGACGCTTCGCCGTTCGCACCGCGCGAATATTCGTATCGGCGAATGTCCCGTGGCCAGGCTGTTAGTCCCCATTTTATCAGAGATGCAGACATTTACTATGAAAAAATATAGTTTGGCATGTTTAAGTTTTTTTTTTATTGCCCTTGTAGGCAGACGAGCATACGGCCCACCTGATGGTGAGTGGTTACCGTCGCCCATGGACTTCAGCAATGCCAGGGGCAGAGCCAAGCCGCTGCCTACCGATGTAGATAGTGGCATTGTTTTGTCCCTGGCTTTAGTGTTCACGAGCGACAGAAAATACTTACCATTACGTGGGTCGTATGTTCATCTGGCTAAAATGGACTAAATCTGATATTTCGAATAATATCTCTACTTATCTTATTCGATGAATGCGAGTGGGATTCAAACAAAATTAAATATACATGATAATATAAATGTCAAGTTCAAAATTATTGGATTCAAATAGTTTTTATTTTAAATATTAAGTACAACTTACAAGCTTCAGAGATTGTATTTACAGTCACAGATATATGGTACTATTGTTGTATGAAGCACAACAGGTAGAATAGAATCTCTATTGTTATATTCCCTGTTATTATTGTCTATTTGAAAGAGAGAAAAAAAGTTTTTATATTGGTATTCAGACGCACCAACTTAATCCTATATACCTATTAAATATTAACTTCACATAATTTCTCGTGTATACGAGTAAATTATTATCGACGGCCGTCTTTTTGTGGTTCAGTTTCATTTAAATTAGTATTGTTACAGATCTTCTGTCTGACCTACCATCATCAATTCTATAAGATACACCGTGATCTGGCAAATCAGTATAGATATACATATTTCGAGTTAGATTTTAAATACTACAGAACCGAGACTTGGAACTCATGTCTCAAGGTGAATGGAGCTCGTTAAACCTTCTAAGTAATCTTCTTTATATATATAAATGAATTGCTGTTCGTTAGTCTCGCTAAAACTCGAGAACAGCTGGACCGATTTGGCTAATTTTGGTTTTGAATTATTTGTGGAAGTCCAGAGTTTAAAAGGTAGATAAAATAAATATGAAAATGCTCGGAATGAAATAAAAATAACAATTTTGTTTTTCCTTTGATGTGTCCCCCGTCGCACGGATTCCTTTTGTTTGTTTTAAGTTTGTTTTATACAAAAGCTTAGGTATTTTATTTATCGATTGAGGCACTACGAAGTCTGCCGGGTCGGCTAGTAAAAAATAAAATGTAATTTCCGAATTCGCATTTACATCGAACAAGAAACCTTACACATTCCCGCACGCAATGATTTTTTTGGTAGGGCAGCCTTGTTTTTTTATTTTATTTTAATTATATACGAAATGAGAAAGTCAGCGTTTTTTAAGTTACGATTTTTCAATCCACAAGTGCTTGATACTGCAAGAACTGCCGTTAGTGTTAAAAAAACAATGATACGGTAAGTATACACTTCAGTTTAAATACCACGTATTCACGAGACAAGTCTTAATCACTGTCAATTTTGAAACGTATTCCATACAGATACAGTCGGTTTTTGCCTTCGTTATCCATATTCGTGCTACAGCTCACTCTATTACCGATATAAAACTAAAATATATTTTTCTATTACGCGAAACACAATGCCCAGCCACTATCTTCAAGATACTGAATCACACTATGATATCATATCTTTTTATAACACACAAACTATATTTTAATTATACTCACTATGTATATACATTAATCTATAACAAACACGGTAAATAGCATTGTTAGGAACGACATTAAATTTGTCAACCAGCCAGAATCCGCTTCGTTATCGTTTTTAAAAACATTACGGAAAGCATTATTTATAACAGAGATAGAATAATAACATTTTCGTCTTTAGTGTGTACGTGCGTCCGTGTCGGTTACTGGAGCCGAATGGTTAGGCGTTCGAGAATAATCGATGCGCAGTACGTTTCGACGAGAACCACCGCACCGTGCGAATGAAATATAAAATACAACTCAGTGTGTTGAGCAGGCAATGCAGGCACTAGTAAAGTGTAGTATTCGGGCTGACAGCAGCGGTGCTTTGGCCGGTGGGGCGTGGGTCGCTGTCCTTGCCTTTGTGCACGCCACGCCAGTTCCCCTAGCAGTCGCCATCCGCTCCCGGCTGAGACGAACAAAGAATAACCAAACTTAAACCCGTTAAAGAAATCATACCTTTCCCAGCGTTTGGCTCTTGAATATGGGCACCTTAAATATTGTGAATAGAAACGTCTAGGAATATTATGGAACATTAATAAAATTTTATTCATAAAGATATTTTACAGGTTAGTGCATCTTTTTAAATCGTGCTGTTGGTTGATATATTGGGTTGTTAAATTAACATGCGCAATGGCGTCGGTCTGAAATCGCGTAGATTCTCCATATTGTGTCGTGACGATTGTGTCGAAACTTGAAAGTGTGTATCGCGATGAACAGAAAAACGTTTAAATGAGAACGACTACTAAAATGTATTATTTACGTGTACAAATTTCGATACATTAATGGTGGAAATATACATTATCATTTTATTATCGTACCTAATAAGTACCTAGTCAAATTAGGTACTTACATCATACATCAGTGGAAGACATAGGACTTGTGGAAAACGTTTTGAAATTGTTTTTAATACGATAGATACCTAGCGACCCTGTACAAAGTCTAAGTACTAAACAAGTTTATAATGTACGAGGTATAAGCACAATCAACGATAAAATAAACTTGAAATTTAGCTATCTATTTATTAACCATTGTGTACTAGTAACCTATAGGTACTTATGAATAATGTAAGTGCACAGTGCAGGCGTCTTATAATAAGAATTTTCCTGCATCCTTTTAAACTAAATAGGTAATACTACAAAGGTCTAATGTAGCGTTTACATAACCTTTGTACAGAGATTGCCCGACGATCACTATTCAATTTTGTGCAATAGGTATCAAAAATTTTACCTAATTACGTATGATTTCGGGGTGATATGTCGAGTTTTTAATACATTTGAATCGAAGTTAGAAGTGTGTGTTCAGTGTTTTATTTTATTAATAATAATATAATTAAACTTCAAAAAAACAAACCTGCTTCCTGAATCATCAGAAAAAATGGCAGATGCTGACTTTCAAGACAAATGTATTCAATTGAATAATTATAAAAAGTAAGTCGCTATAAAATGGAATAATAATATAATATTTTCATTCAATTAAAAAAAATCTTTAATACGGTGTAATTTAGTAAACGAAGCCTAATAGTAATTAATATTAAAAACAACATATGCAACATTCGTGGAAGACAATATCCGGTACGTGGCGTCGCGCGCGTCGCCATTTTGTCGACCAACATTTTAGTGCAAGCCGCTTCAGTGGAACAACGAACAACATATAGTCGACAGTCGATCGAATTTCCTGACGGCGTCCATCTTGTTATGCAGAAATAATATTCTCAATGGATCGTGTATTACTTAAGAATATTGTGCTTATAAAACAAAACAACATAAAAATTGTTACGTATTCGTTGATTGTGTATTAAGCTTGGCGTGAAAGGTAGGTTTGTAAGAATTCAATTCGATTTTAAACAATCTATTATATTTTTATTTAAAATTATTTTTATGAAATTATATTTAATAATGCAATTTTCCAATACCTGACAATGAATTAATGTCATCTTTCTGTTTTTCATATTAATGAGAAGCAGTTATTTGTTATGTGTCAAATATTAAAATATACCTACCTATCTAGGTACAAACGTCCCAAGGTATTTGAGTGCCCTTGCAAAAGTGATCCAATATAGATACTTCGCGGACATAACAAAACATGGCTCTTTTATATAAATTCTTACAAATAAGAGTTGCAGACGCTCGGAAACTGGTGATTGATATCCTAAAATCAATTGAGGTTGGTCTAAGACTTATTTGAGATTACCTATCTCGTCTACTCGTCTATCGTACGATCACCATCGATGCAAAGTTGATGCCCTTAAATCGTTATGATCGTCCACCGTGGTTATCCAGTTCACACCTGCCTTATTTAAGAATTACCTAGCGTCATGATGCCTTCAAACGATGTTTGAAGAGTTCTCGACGGTAGGTAGCGTCTGGAAGATGCCGATTAGACTGACCACTTACGATCAAGAGGGCTGTATGCTCATCTGTTTCCGATTAAAGAGAAAACCAAACGGTTTCTGATTTGATATCTGTTGTGGGTAATAATACATTTTTTCTTTTAACAAAGGAAGATTGTGGTTCTTGACACTTTTCTGCAGTGTCAGTATTCAAGAGACGCTAGTGTCCTCAGTTAAAGAAAGTAACATTCAAGTAATTAATAAAATGATAAATCATATTGTTTTAGGTACGTATATATATTTATGTATATACATTTCTCTCTATTGTTTTTCACTCGTCAATTTGCTTCAAATTAGGAATACGAGAATAACAATGTTGCTGTTCCCTTTATTCCTCAAAAACTTATGCATAATATATTTTTTTGTTTTGTAAGCTTCACGTATGCTAGGAATGAATGATATGCCGTTGCCGTTACTTAAATTTTGTATTTTTTTTGTATTATGTTAATTGATTTTTAATACCCGTACTGGTGTACGTGATTTTTTTCTGTTTTAAAGTAAAATATATATTACCAGTTATGAGAAAATATCAATAGGAATGCGAAGTACAAGCTTCGATGAATTTACGTTATTACTTGTGATAGTTGGCAATAAGGTTAAGAATGATACGTATTCTGTTAAAAAGTTAATTTTAGTTAAATAAAACAAAATATAATAAAAATGATTAAAATAGGTTGATGCCATAGATTTTGGCAAAAAGGCGAAGCGTAAAATCTTTGATCCCAGTTTAGCTTCTTGAATTTCCAGCAGTAATTCGTTGTAGGTATACTTGTCTCCTGCAGAAATACATGTAAAGATACTTTTTAATAGATATAATAATCTAACTTAGAAATCTAGTATCCTAGCTATTTCTTTTGTTAATTTAGTTAACTTCTCTATTGACATTGATCTTAATTAAATTTGTTCGACAACTTATTGATGGTGAGGCAGTCGGTATAACAATATACCTAATTGTTGAGAGCTCCACCTCATATCCCAAGGTGGTTTTTAAGTTAAGATTGTCCTGAATACCGATAAACAGTGTGCCGTGAGCTCATCTGCCCATTAAATTGATTAAAACCATAGCTTAGAGGCCGCAAAACGGATTATTCTATAAATACCTACCTCGCCTAACGAAAATATAATTTGATCACATCCACTTGCAGTTCTTCACCGTTTTATTTTGTGAGAACTGTATGTAGCCGGAAGTCGAGATGAATAGACGAAATAATATTTAAATTGGTTTTCTCCCAATAACCGCAGTGAAAACCAATTGTAAATGGAAGGAACGCGAAATTCCAGATGCTCGTAAATAACGCGAAATTTGACTGATGGTGATACAGACATAAGTATGCTCGATTACGTCCATTAAACTTTTTGGCACTTAATGCTTTTAAAAAAACTTGAAGATTGCATACAAAGGGGGTACCAGAATTACGAGAAAATTAGTGGGGTGGCATACATAATTAAGACTACTATAAAACTAGTGATAGAAACGGTGATAAAATTAAAAAAAAACATTACATTATTAAATACATAAATTGTTTTGTAAGTGAATAGGCTATAAATATGCATCCTCGCTTATAAAATCACTTGTAATTTTTGAACTATGATGGAATATTGAAAAATTGCTATTAATTATAGACATGGAGCTAAAACTTGGTTAGTTTTTAATTTATTTCCACAGAAATAAAAGGTTTTCTGAAACTTTACAGTAAAAAAAATTGACACACAAGTCAAAAGTGTGGGCGAGAGCAGGTGCTCAGACGAGAGGGCAGAGGTTTTCTAATAATTGAGTACCTCAAGGCCTCAGAAGTCAGAAAATTGCTTCGTGAATCGATCTACTACCTTATCGGAGTCGCGTTTCACTGGGAAGATATAATGAGAAACTCAGAGGGCCGACGCTCTAGGCTTAGTGTCACGTCGAACTCTTCGATAAGTCTTTAACGAATAAAGTGCGTATGGTTTGACTGCTACTAGTAGCCTCCAACAGCACCGAGGGATGGATCGGCGCGGATTGATCAGTATTGAAGTCAAAGCCGCTTGTAAAGGAGACGCTCGTACAATTTGTCTAGAGAGAGACATGAAGAACTATTCGGATAACCGCTTAGAGAGTGGGCTCCACGGAACTCCACGGTACTTTCTGAGCGCTATGAAAAATCCTTCTTCACATAAGATCTGCACGGAGTGCTTAGTTACAGGCAGCGGTGGCTTGCCTGTACCCAGGCATTACTATGACTAGGCAAGAAAAGCTGTAGTATTTCAAGAAGTTGATAATCAGTGACATCCACTAATTGTATTCACCATCTTTAATGGTTTTTTTTGTGACTATGCGATTACTGGTGACCCGGAGGCCTTTCCAGTTTCACCAGGGCTGGTGGGCGAGCAAAGGCTCAGCCAGAGGGGTGAGATTTGCGAACAGTTCCCGATTCTCCAAATGGAGACCTCAAGAACTCAGGAGCAGCTGCTTCGCGAATGGCTCCAGTATCGAATCGGAATCGCGACCCGCTGAGAAGATCCGGCCAGAAACTCAGCGGGCTGGTGTTTAGATTAGGTTGCATGTCGAACTCTGTCGGCTACCGGAGTCCCTAAGCCTACTCTTCATGTTAGAGCTAAAGGCGTCTAATGCAAAGA
Organism: Bombyx mandarina; assembly: GCF_030267445.1. NCBI lineage: Eukaryota > Metazoa > Arthropoda > Insecta > Lepidoptera > Bombycidae > Bombyx > Bombyx mandarina. The sequence goes on along the minus strand of NC_143222.1, from coordinate 3,205,386 downwards.
TCTAATGGATCCTTTAGGACATCTTTAATCTCTTTGCTGTGAATTGATACTTGTTCTTCTATTGTGTACCGAATATGGAAAATTTTTGACTTGCTGTCTGTGTACCTTTGTTTAATTTTTACTTTCTTAACACGTGAGCCTGTGACGTTCGGTTCGTGTGTTTGCCTGTTCCTCTGAGGTTATAATGTATTTTAACACAAATAACTTGTCATTATTATTGTGTGACAACAATAATGTGTGCCTTTAACAGCTGGCGCATATGTACGTTTGGAGAGTGTGTTTATCGATTAGCGCGTGTAATAATACACTGTCTTTCGTAATTTCGCAAGCTATCGGTTGTATATTTTTGCGTTGGTGTTATGCCGCTTTTTCCGATGTTGCTTGAAGTGTACCCTTATTATGATTGTGGTTTCTCGATTGACTGTACGAGACAGGCTAATTGGAGACTTATTCATCAAGGCATTTTTGTAACACAATAGTTCCGTGAACTGAGTTTGATAATGTACCAATATCGTGGAATATATTTAATACGAATATACCTTAATAAGAATTTAGGGTGGGTGTTTTTTCCTTTCTGAATACATAATTATGTAGCGTTTGCTAAAATCTTGAATGGCGAAGGCATAGAATCGCTCAATAACAAAACCTTATCATTTTTAATTATGTTGCGCAATCACTGGTAGATAATATCTTGTTGTCGTCCTCAATCATGAGTTTTGTTTTGAGTTTTACGACAGTCGTTATTTCAATTGTACTTTGACCCCCTCTCCCACAAATCAAAGCTGAGCTCGTCCACCCATTTAAGTAATAAAAAAAGGGTTTGATATGATTTTGTACCACTTATGGGTTCTGGTATGCCCTTTACAGCATGTTAATTTTGAGCATATCCTCCCGTCTCTTCGTAACAAAGTAAAATATCTAAACTTTATAAAACCACAACAGAAGTGATATTATAGGACGAAACTGTGCTACTTTTAATCGATGTAACGAACTTGTGACTGTGGTACTGGTGGTAGGACCTCATGTGAGTCCGCACGGGTAGGTGCCACCACCTCGCCTATTTCTGCCGTAAGCAGTAAAGCGTTTCGGCTTGAAGGGTGGGGCAGCCGTTGTAACTATACTGAGACCTTACAACTTATATTTCAAAGTGGGTGGCGCATTTACGTTGTAAATGTCTGTGGGCTCCAGTAACCACTTAACACCAGGTGGGCTGTGAGCTCGTCCACCCATATAGCAATAAAAAAAAGAGTGGAATATTCACAAGGAAAAAACCTTGAGTAACTTATTAAAGCTGCCCGTGAAGCTCTCTAAAATACCTCAGTCACTGTTAAAAAACCGTTCCGTTCGAGTATTTTCAAAACATTTCATATTGGTTTGGAAGATCGTCTAAAGAATTTGTCTTAGTATCGACATACTCAGGTATGCGACATCAAAATGTCTTAACGAAAACCAATATAATATTATTATAATTTTTAAAGCGTAATAAACATTTGCTCATACACATCCGTCATTAGTACGACGAACTCTGAACATAAAAAGAGGGCTTTGTTTTACAACATTGATAATACTGTTCATTCACTTGACAGACGCAGATTTGTATGCGTATCGAGGAGTAAAAGGCTATTTGGTTTAAGCGACATTTTTGAAACTTTACAAGATAACCATTTTTAATTTGGAACAAATTGACAAAAAATACTTCAGCTATTTGAATGGAATAAACATAATTGAAGTTCAATTAAAGACATCAAATTTTTTATAATTATTATTAAATAAAAGGGACCTCGATGGGGTATTAAGAAAAATGTCGCTTGAACCAATTATCCTTTCACCCCTCGATTATGCTTGATATTTATTATTTATAAATGAAATTATGTAAGGCTACACGTATAAGTAAATCCCGGTAAATGTGTCGCGACAATTAAAGCATTCGAAAATAGGAAAAAGTAAATTGAAAACAAAAAACACAGGATTAAATTTCATATAAATCTTTTTAATTATGTTTATAACCCGGGAAAACCGAAGAAATGTGTTATTACTAAACTATTGTTAAGCTATATAATTATCTGTATTTATTATAGAGATATGTTTGTTGTGTTTACAATTTAAAAAAAAACTATACTGAGTAGGATTTGAAATGGGCTCACGAATGGAGTGGACAATTAACTGGAATAGAATTACCGACTTTCTTTAACACACAAATAAAAATAAATAATCCTATAAATGAATGTGATGTGAATGACACAGAAATGAAATACATGGTTTAATCGCGAGTTATTTATACGTTTTAAAATTCTCCTCGTTTTAAGAACTTTATTATTCTCATAGAGACATTTCAAAAATAATTCTAGCACAAATTCAGGATGTTCAATATTGATCCGAGAAATAAATCGATGATATGTATTGAATAACGTAATTGTTTACAAGGTAGCAAATTAAGAAAAACCACATTACTTATAAGAAAGCATTACCATAAGCATTTTGCTTTGCATGACCATAATAAATGTGAAGAGAGTTTTCTTTCATTACGTTAGATATTAATAATGACCACTACATCAATGCTATTATCGAGTGTTGTTTTATTGTCTACAACTTTTGTTATTGAAATTGGCTGTACTGTAACATTGTAAAATTTGAAACATTTTTGAGTTCTTTGAATCAAACAAGACTGATATGTTACAGGCACTGTTAGAATATTCTAAAAGGTATTGTTGTTGCAGTCGGCGAAATGGCTTCGGCTTACGAGAAGAAATTCGCGGAGATGAAGAAGTACATTCCGTTTCTGGAGAGCATGATTAAAAGGCTCGAAAGCACGAATGCCCTGTCCGCGAATCCTAGACAAGCTCAGTTGGACAAAATAAGGTCGCTGAGGGACCTTTTGATGGATAAAAACAAAAGGTTTGGTGTAGTTTATAATTAGGCTTCAATTGTCATGCGGTTATTGCTTCATTTTAAACAAAAAAAAAGTTCAAAATTATATTATCATTTACTTACGGTAATTCCGTTTATAAAAGCACCAATTTTATAAAATTTATTGTATATAGTTAATTAATCCCACAATATTTGCAGGATGAAGATGGAAAACTTGTTAAAATGTGAACAGGTTTTGATTAATCTGTACTCAAAAGTGGAACAGGTGAGTTGTTTTGTAAGTTTTTTTTTATCTAGATAAAGATTTGTTGAATGTTTTCCTAAAACGAAATTATAATTTTAGAAAGCTTCCGTGCCAAAGGAAAAGCTTCCAGAATCACAGTCTCCTAATTCGTCTAAAGAGAATTTTGATTCCGCAAGATCTAAACTCAAAACACTATCGAGTAAACTTTTAAAGGATACTGACACCCTACCGGAAATAGCAAGAGCTAGTGAAATTGAAGAAGTCTGTACACCAGGAAGTAAAGAACCAGCTCTTTTCCAAAGACGACCAAATAAACATTCTCCATCTCCTACTACTTCTCAAGAAAACAAGTCTATGTCACCACATATGTCAAAAAGCAAAAAAAAATATACTCGAATATTGGTATCACCTGATTCTAGTCCACGGAGAAGAAATGATAAATCTCTAAATAAAGAAAACGCGATGTACACACGAAGGTCTCCACGCAGATCGCCGAAGAGACCACATTCACCAGTCAATAAAAAGAGTGACCGGAGTAAGTCGCCTAAAGGAAGTATCAGAAATAAAAATTTGAAAGATTTCAACATAACTTTGAAAGTTCCTCAAGAAAGTCTCAATTCTTTAAATACCAAAGATATTTTATCAAGGATTATTAATTGCAGTGACGGAGATGTTGATATTAAAACGTTGAGAGAACTTAGGACTCAAATCCTAGGTGAGTTAAAGCAAACCGGTGGGAATGATGACATATCAGACTTAATATTAAAGTCATATAAAAATAAAAAAATAAAAGAGAAACGAAAAGAAGAAATAGAAGAGGGTGAGCTATCCGATAGTGAGAGCGAAGCTATAGAAAACATATATGGTAGCGTGGTTATTGTTGATGAAAATAAAAAGACTGACAGTCATACAGCTACTTCAAAAGAAGAACCTCGAAAAATTCAAATTTGTTTGGTTTTTAATTCTGCTTTAGATGAAAAATCAAAACAAAATGAAGAGGCTGAAAAAGCAGTAGACTCTTCCGATTTTCAAATATACAGCGCGAATGAAACCGAAAAACAATTGCTTGAAGAACGTAAAAACGAAATTTCCCAAAAACTTTTAAAAGAAAGTGAATACGTAAAAGAACTTCTAAAAGAAGAATCTAGTTCTCTAAACAAACCTGTTAGTCAGATTATAACTGCTGACGATGGAGACGATTTTAATACTATACAAGAGACTGTTAAAAATAACCATAAAAGGGATAACAAAGATGAAACTTTTCAAAATATTGCCAATCTCAAAGACGTTTCTATAAGCGATAGTTCTAAACGCTCTACAATTGTTGATTTACGAAATAATGATTCAGATCAAAAGGACATTGAAATAATTCATTTAAAAGATGAATTATGTAAAAAATCAGATAATCTTACCAATACAATTTTAGAATCTACAAAATCATTTAGAGCTAATTTCTACAAACCTTTGAATGATGAAGAAACTGAAGAAATTAAGAGCAGTTCCAGAGGCGAAACCGAATATATTTCGAACAAGGACTGTGTGAACATTGCAAACACTGAAAACAATTCATCAGCAATAGTATCAGCGACTCTTGATCGACAAGATGATGCAGTGCAAATACCTCTATTAAATGAACCAAGTGTAGAAGAAGCTATTGCTGACAAAGATGTCGTGTCTCAAATAGACATTCTTCAAGCGCTGAAAAATGAGATATTAAGTGAAAGTATGAATATACAAAGTCCTGAAATTGAAACCCCGTCCTTACATCAACCGAAACTCATAAAAGTTTCAAAAAACGGAGACTTAATGCCTAGAAAACGCATATCGATTGAGAAGTACAAAGAAAAGTCGATTCCATCACCATTCGTTTCCTTGCAAGATAGTCGACTGTTCATGTCGAAAGAGGAAAGTAATAGAAAACAAAGCCTTAAATTGACTGATAAAGAATGCGAAAGATTCCAACTGCCAGTGAAATCATTGGTTGATAATATAAGTTCCGAAGAAGAGGAAGAACCTAGTGAAATAACAACTGATGAAATTTACAGTGATCTCGCACCAAAATCTCCAGATAACGAAATCGACTTAAATTTGGACCAAACCCAGCCTATAATAATACCCAGTGATCCCGTGAAGGTAGTAAATCATGAAAGTACTCAATGGGACATTGATATGCGAGAACTTCCTTTGATAAGTCCAAATACATCAAATATCAATTGCAAGCTAGCTACTTCTCAACACAGTGATATAAAACTAACCAGTAATGAGAAGACATCCACCGATTCTAGAACTTGGGATGAAATTAACCAAACAATAAAAGATAGTCCTAATTCTGTAAATTCCGACAAACAACAAGGACCATATCCAAACGTACACAATTTACTTCCAAGTACACCAAGTAGAAACCCCAGTATGACTCCAAATTCTAGAACTTATGAAATGACTCCTAATTACCAGCCATTTGAATCTGGAGATAGTGATTCTAGTCGTAAACACGTATACGCCTCTTCATTTGGATTCTACGAAGGCAATGACTCAAGAGGACAATCCAATGGTACACATAACCTTTGGGGCAACGGTACAAATAGACGTAAATCTCGCTGGGCCGAGAATGATGAAGTGTTCAGTAAACGGGATGAGGATTCCAGAGGGAGCAATTCACAAAAGGATTCTAGTTACAGTATTTCTTATAACCATGATAAGTACAAGAAAAGCGGAAATCCAAAATATAATCCAGAAAATAGAATGGAAAGCCCTCGACCATTATTATCTTTATTCGGACGACATGATGGTCCTAATGTCAATAATTTTAGGAAGTTAGACCCGATCAATCCATTAGGTTCTGACCTTAATAGATTGGAATGCCCTTCGACCCCAAGTCATCCGTTTGGCCGACTTGAATGTCCAGGGACTCCCGCTCACTATTTCGGTAATAACGAATGTCCTCAAACTCCAATTCATTCATTTGGCAGGCCTGAGCCTCTCATAAAGCCAGGGCATCCGTTTGTTCGATTAGAGTGCCCTTCTACGCCTAATACTACATTTGGTAGGGTTGATTGCCCAATGACGCCAACTCACTCGTTTGGTAGGACTGATTGTCCTCCGAATAAAAGCTACCCTTTTAATCGCTCTGATGCGTCACATAGTAATTTATTCGGTAGATCTGAATATGTTCAAAGTGACTTCAATAAAACATTTTCTAAAGACCCCAGACTAAATAGAAAACAATGGATGCAAGATACAAATTCTAAATATAATGACAGGGAACGAGGGTATAAGGATAGAGGATTTTATCATGAAAGATCTTATAATTCATACAAAATGTCATACGATGGGGCAGAATCTTACAGACATTACGATGGGGCAGAATCTTACAGACATGATAGAGATCAGAATTCGTTAAGAAATGACCGAAACAGATATTCAAATTTAATTTATGATCAACCGTATCGTTCGTCCTACTCACGGCGAGAAAGTGGCGAATTTTCCAGAGATCATGATGGCTTTTATTCTAAAAATCGCAATGGTAATTTATATGCATCTAATAGTCGAGCAAAATCTACCGAAAGAGAATCTAGAACTGATTTTAACAGCGGACAAAAGACTGGAAGGCATCACATGAAAGATAATCAAAGAAATATCGATTTTAATTCTTCTGATAATGTAATGGCTATAAAGTCTTATTCAGGGCGATCGTTTACTATTGATACAAGTGTGAATGCATCTTTCCAAGAATTTATGTCGAAAAAAGGATTACAAATTAACGAGTCGTCTTTTGATTCACGTAGAAAACGTGCGGCAAGTGTTGGTCGAGATTTAGGAGCGTATTCAACGACGACGGGACGCGACTTGCGTGGTGATAAATCATTAATTCGTTCTGTTAAATCCCACAATGTTACTAAAAATTTGTTTTCAACTCAGTCTATTGATACGAAAAAAGACCGATTTAGAAGAGCTTCCAGTGTCGGTCGCGACACAGCAGGACGCGACGGTCCTAGTAAAACTTTCCAAGAAATGAAAGATCATTTCGAACAATTTAAAAAGAAGATTGAATTAAAACAATGCCAAAAAACAGAAATAATTGAGGCTCGAAAAAGTGAAAAAGAAGTTTCTCCCAATACTACACCAGAAAGAGTGTTACGTAGTAAAAAAGATTCTTACGAAGATCGCCGAGAAAAGTCAAAAAGTGGCAGCCTGCCTTACTCTCCTACAAAAAATCGTAGGGACCCAAGAATGCGTCGTGATGATAAAGACTACAAAAATAAATTACGGAATGAGAACCGATACAAAAATACCTATGGAATTGTGTATTCTAGCGATAATATTGCGAAGGGTGCAGTCTTGGGTTCTGGATATGGTGTAAAAAATTATAAGATTCCCAAAATTAAAAGAGCTCCAGAGGAAAACGAGACGTTAAGTAATGAAAACAAAGGAAATCAAAGCGATATTGCCAAAAAAGATACTGAAACGTCTAAAAAAGAGGAAGTTACTCTAAAACAAAAGGTTAAAGACTCATCTTTTTCTAAAGATCTAAAAGTTAGTGATTCTGAGGATAGTACATCAAGCAAAGATACTCAGATGACTGACATGATAATAACGAGGTCTCGAAAGAAACATATTAAAAAAGAAGATCTTAAAGATGAAAGTGTCCAGTCAAAAGATTTAAAGCAGACCCTTGTTGATAATTCTGCTCCTGAATCGGAAACAACTATATCAGAAAAACAAGATAATGAATGCATTCAGTCCAAAAATCGCGATGAAAATTTTAAACATATCAAAGAACCCAATAACGTTACAGACAATTCTAGCACTGGATTTGGTTCAGAAATCTTGGATCTCAATACAGAAAACATTACGTCAGATTTTGTTATTGATAGTATTAATGTTTTAATAGCTAATTCCTGTAATGAAATTTATACTCCTAAAAATGAAGATACTGTTGATTTCACTGAAGACATTATTTTCGAGAATATGCTAGATAATATTACTGACTCTAATCAAATTGTAGATCGATCATTTGAGGACATTGACGAGGTAATACGAAGAGATTTGAAGAAAACGTCAGTATGTGAAAATGGAAATGAATTGACCACTTCAAACAAAGATAGTGAAAATGCCGAAGATCTTGATTCAATACAAAAACCTGATGAATATGAACAGTCTTCCATGATTTCAAGTAAAAATGAATGTAGTATAATAAATAAAGAAACTAATAGTTTTCTGTTATCCCCAAAAAACCAGAGTACAGTAGTAGTAGAAAAAAATGAACTAAATGTCACTTTAAAAGAGGACGATAATGCTAGCAGAGATGCAATCGTTTCCACTACAGAAGTTGAAGAAGATATTTCTAAAATGGCACCACGTAACACAAATGGTCAACCAGATGAAAGTGACATAAGCAATGTTTGTTCTACGTCTGATAATCCAAATACTGAAAATTTGCACACTTCTAAAGAACAAAGCCTACCTGATAGCACTAATGAAGTCCACGTCGATGACAATTCAGACGTATCGTCGTCACATATTGAAATCAATTCCAAAAGCTCTGTAGAGTCTAATCAAAAACTAAAAGACACTGTACCGCCCATTGACTCTCTTGGTAGTATTCTGACCCTTTTACAAGATAAATCCAAGATAAAGGAATTACTGACTATGTTAGACGATGATTCAGCTGAAAACGAAAAGATAAAAAAGAAACTTGAAAAAATAAGCCAAATAGTATCCGATGAAGACACGAAAGAGGATGAGCCCAACAAAAACACAGTGAAAAAAGAATCAGAGGACGCTGTTGAAGTGGGTCGAGACTTGAACAAAGAAAAAAATGTCCTCGATGCAACATCTGTGACAGAACATAGTGCTGAAATAAAAAATGATGAGATTGTAAATGTGCCAAAAATAAATGAAACCCCCACTGCACAATGTACAGAAATATTAAGCGAGAAAGATAAAGAAAATGAATCTGAAGCTCTTACGAAAAAAGAAAGTATTGAAACGACAGAAAATGTCTCTGTTAAGAAAAAAATCGCAGGAAAGAAAGGCAAGAGAAAACTAAGTAGGAAATGGAAATGGAAAAAACGAGTGACTAAATCGATCCCAGTAAAAACTGAAGTAACAAAGTCTAAATTAAAGAAGCCTTCACGAGAACTGTTAAAACTGCGTGAAGACATAAAAGAGATGTTTACTAGCGACGATGTTCTGAATGCAACCGGCCTCAGAATGTGTCGTCTAGCAAAATTAGTTGACGAAAAACAAACCAACTCTAACGATGATCTGCAAGCTTCGAAATCATTAGTGCCACGAAAGCTTAAAGAAACGAAAGATGAAGAACAACCCGTTGAAAAACCGACAAGAAAAAAACCAGGACCAAAGCCAAAACCAAAAATAAACGAAGACGAAACTAAATCAAGGAAAATCAAGACATTTGGACCAAAGTCCAAGACAAAATTTGTTCAGAAACGGGAAAATTTAGATCCATATGCATTTGAATCAGATTCCTTAGAATCAAGTACCTTTAAGGGCAGTGATGATGAAGACTCTGGAAGCGATCCTAGCTCCGATAGCTCATCTCAAAGTTTTGGCAGCACTGAGGCCCTTGGTGAGATTAAAAAGAAAATCATACGTAAACGGCGTAATGTTTCAGCATCGAGTCTCCAAAAGAAAAAAAATAAGAAACCAAAGTTGGATGAAAAACAAACAGATAAAACACTTCATAATGAAACTGCTGTAATTCGAAAAGCTACTAATGTAATGGACAAAGAGTGCTTTACCGATACATCATACTGTTTTCAGAGCAAGTTGACTATTTACTCTTGCCGTTTGTGCGATTATTCCGGTGATGATATCGTGTGCCATTATAAAAAACAGCATCCGCATACTGAAATCCCCTTGTCCAGAATGGATCCATTGACTACAAAGAAGGCAATAGAACAGTGTGCACGAATTAATTTCCAAATAATTAAACAAATCGAAACTAGTAAGTATGTATGCAGATTTTGTTCCAGGGAGTTCGCTAAGTCGAAGGGTAATTTAGAAGCGTTTTTCTGGCACATTGTTAGTATGCACACCGGAGAATATAAGTTACCATGTTCTGAATGTGTCGATAAGCCTTGTTCATTCCAATTGGATATTCCGCCACCGCCCACAGAGAACAAAGGCCAGCTTATTGGATACGTTTGTAGTAAATGCAATTTCACACAGATATCTATAGAGAATTTGAAGATTCATGTAGTACTACGTCACAATGATGAGCACACTGAAGTCTTCACTGTGAATCTCGCATTGCTCTCCAATAAGGCGTTTTCTGAACTCTTGAAACAATTGACGACGATCGAAAGCGGAGCAAATCAAAACGGTCAACCGAATCGTGTTTTAAGAAGCACTCGTTCGAATCAAAGTTTTGAGGTCTCAAGGAAGGAAGATAGAGGCAATGACGACGAGAACAGCAACGTTACCATTGAGGACAGCGCGATACCATCCCCATCTTTAGAGACCGTTCAATCTGCGCGTAAGCAAAAAACGAAAATGTCCGGTGGTATCCAGTCAAAAATAAGATTTGAGAGCGAGGATGCTGTTGAGTCTTTGGAGAATATCAAAATAAAAAAAGAGAAAGACAACGTTGACGGTGAACTTTCGAACTTTGGTGAAATTTCGGCAACGCCTGCGGTGGATGGTGTTCCGAGCTCTTCGCCTGTTGTTACGGATTCACAGCTCGACATGCCTTCTGCGGATATAGTCGTAACTCCCCATTTCAAGATTAGCTACAAAGAATCCGGAGCTAAAGAATACGTTTGCTGCATTAACGGAAACAATCATTACAAAATACCCCTTTTAATCTCATTGAAAAAGCACGTTCAGTTGAAACATAAAGAGCCATGGGATGGTTATTGTTTCATGTGCAAAGTAATCGTTATGTCACAAGGTGTGCACCAATTCAAGGATTGTCTACAACATTTCTTAGATAAACATGCAGATGAGTTTCCTGTATGCGAAGAAGCTCCTGAGAAATCTACCCAACCTGAATCATCGGATAGTCTTCTAACACAAACGGAAACTATTTCTGCCGTTACTAAACCTTACATAAACGTGCGACCTCTGGCGCAGCTGATGTCAGGTCCGATCGAGGATACGCAATGCAAATCACCGCTGCCCGTAATTGAGAATGTCATGAGTTTGGGCGATAAAAGTGTTCCGTTACCTCATTTCAGTCCTAATTATCCGATAAAAAATATTAAGGATATTCCGAAAACGCCAGTCGTGGACTACGAAGAATGGCAGGCGGAGATTATGACGAAAAAGCACCGTGTCGTGTTGGAAGCGATGATGGATAGGGGCAAGCTGATTAAAATATACAAATGCGCTGGTCGTTTTTGTTCGTTCGCCTCGGATAACGTTGAGGAAGCGTTGATGCACGCGTCTACCCACCAGCGGATGGGTGGCGAGAACGCGTTGTGTTGCTCCTACTGCGATTTTAACACGTCGAAGAACGGGATCGATTTAGTGATGCACGTGTTCAAGTCGCACGGCGCCTGTCAGTACTGTTGCGCGTTGTGCTTCTACAGGGCGGCGGCTAGTCAATCGGTGGCCGCGCACATTGCGAAAGCCCACAAAGATGCAACAAAGAATGGGAACATCCTACACTCTGCAAACGTCTCGCCGATTGCCGAAGACTCGTCCAATCTGCTGTCACGCGAAGAAGCCGTTGCCTTCTATTTATGTGGCCATTCCGAGACGATAGGTTAGTAAATCGTTGTACTAATCACGTTACGTAATGCGAATGAAGTGGGAAATGACTTTTTGGCGGGAACGCGAGGAATGAAGTCGTGTGATTTGTTTTATTTTGTCTATTTAGTGTTTCTTCAGGTTTAAATGTGTAATAACGGTGGTTTGTTAACTGTTTAATATCTGTGAAAGTGCACAAATGTGGGAAAATGAAACAAAGCCGCTAGACGTAACTTCTCGGGATCCTCCAAAAAGCTCAGTGAAAAAATCTCAGTAAATGACCACCGTTTTACTGAGATTATATTTTATCCCATATCATTTCATTTAATTTCATCCCAGTTGGCTAATATCTCAAATTAAACCTTCCAAACCTTCATTTCATTGCCCTCAATATTATCATTTTTCATAAAAATAAGATTATAAATTAAAATAAGACATGACCTAAAGGTCTTAGTTACCAGATCATAAAATCCCTTTAAAAAAAAAGAAATGGGAAATGAAAATTGGGTATTTGTTCATTTCAGGTGACGTTAAGACTACGTGCAGCTTCCGAACTTATACCGCGGCAAAGTTTTGTGACCACTTATATGAGCAGCACACGGCTCCTTACTCGTGTGGGGTACGTATTTTTTTATTTTAATTATCGCATTGTATTTAGCAACTAAGCTAATACGACTAATATATTCTAAATAACTGTTATTCAATCAATCAAGAAACTGTTTGCTAATCGAAAGATCTTGACTATTCTCGAAACGAGGTCTGTAGAGAGTAATCAGCGGTATGCAGTGATGTGGCTGTACCATCTCTGGCATTGCTGACGTGCATGAGCGACGGTAACCACTCACCATCAAGCGGGTGGTGGTATGCTTCCCTGCCTAGAAGACAATTAAAAAACACGTGTGGCACTCGGGGACTGCCGCGGTAAAGCTATTGCATAGAATTTTTTTATCAACTTATGCAATTATAATGAGACAATAATAATTTAATATTAAAACAATAATAAAATAAGACCACGCTATATTTATAAACATTAACAAAAGCAAAACATTAACTGTCCCCTTCACACTCATAAGCTAGACCGCGCGAGAGAGAGATGGGCAGATTTTTCATGATGCGCATGCTGTGCGATGTCCTGCCGCGCGCTTATTCACAAACACTACACAAGCGAAACGTATGAATGTGTTGAACGCGAGCTACATGGTAGGCGGAGTGGGGGTATTAGGTTTTATTTTCGTTACGGAATTTCTTGATTCTGTCGACGCGCTCAAAGCCCGCGATAAAAGTTATGCAATAGCTTCAAAGATCGCTCATATGTCCTAAAATAGATAACAATACCATTTTGTGGAAAATTGTAAAAGTAAAAATCTACCCTTCTACTTACATTCAATTTTGAATTTAACGATAAAAAATATTTGTATTATCAAATAAATGTAAGTAGTACTTGATCTGCTTCTCTGTTACAGAGAAGCAGATCAAGTACTCAGTAACAGAGACTCTGTTTCACCTGTGTTAATATTTATTTGGAAATAATAAAACTAATAGGTACATATAGTATTTCCATGAATATAAATACATTTTTTTTATTTGCTTAGATGGGTGGACGAGCTCACGGCCCACCTGATGTTAAGTGGTTACTGGAGCCCATAGACATCTACAACTTAAATGCGCCACCCACCTTGAGATATAAGTTCTAAGGTCTCAGTATAGTTACAACGGCTGCCCCACCTTTCAAACCGAAATGCATTACTGCTTCACGGCTGAAATAAGCAGGGCGGTGGTACATACCCGTGCGGACTCACAAGAGGTCCTACCACCAGTAAAAAACATAAAGAAATATATAAAAATATAAATAAATATAAATAATTATATAAGCTAACGTTTTCCAAAGAAAAAAAAAACAGATATTCATTCATTGAAGTTTTTTATTTCAAAGTCGTACGCGAAATATTTACATTGCAAGATTTTTCATAATCTCGAAGCCAACGATAAAGCTGTTCTATATTTTATATGTCCTTTTTTTCTACATCTAGATTTGCGGTGAGCTGGTCACAACGGTGGCTCAATTGGTGCAGCACATGAAAGCTCACAATATGGGAATGTATCAGTGCGCTTGGTGCGTCTACGGAGCTGATTCGGAAACGGACATTATGTCGCACTCGTCGGGGAAACATCCCTTCAAGCAACCGCAAGCTTACCTACGAGTGATCACCAATAAAGTATGTTCCTATTTGTATAGCTTAGACGTTAATCAGTAAATCACTAGTGACTTAATTAAACAAATGATTGTAAATAGACATGCTTTAACAAAAATCGACTTACAGCGGCTGCCCCACCCTTCAAACCGAAACGCATTACTGCTTCACGGCAGAAATAGGCAGGGTGGTGGTACCTACCCGCGCGGACTCACAAGAGGTCCTACCACCAGTAAATATGTATGTGTAAATCGTAAAATCGATAATGTGGGTACACAAACAATAATGTATTATTATAATCTATTCTTATAAATATATTCAATGTACAAATACGTATGTCTTATTTATATATAAATATTAACTAACTAACTATTGTTACTTCGGTAAGGGCGGAAACTCATTAAAAACGATCTTTGTTGATATTTCAGGATGGCTCGAACGGATACAGGGTTCTTCCGTTAGCAAATATGAGCCAAGGTAAATTCAAGATACCCACCGAGACTGTCACCCCAGGTCCCCCAGAGGATCCCGTCAGAGAAGCAGAGAGATCTTTGGACTTGGAGAAACTCATCACGCACATTGATTCCGTTACACAGTCGCAACCATCAAGAGAAGATGTTAGGAACGAGGAGACAGATAATCTCACCGACACAAATTCGGAACAGTATGAACAAGCTCAAGTCGCCGGTCCAGTATCGTGTTCACTCAGTGAAAATGCTGACGGTTCACTCGAGCCGCCTATTGCTGGACCAGCATCACCAGCACCACCAGTGGTTCTTCCACCTACACTCAAAACGGAACCTCAGGACGAACCGTCCCCGACGTCCTCCAAGGACGCTGAAGTCATCTACTGCTTGGACAGTGACGAGGAGGAGGACACTTCGCACACCGCCGCTGAGACGTCGCCCCGACGGTCGTCGATCGAAAGCATCAGGAGTCGCTCGCTATCGACGGCCTCCAACGCCGACTCTAGTGCCGAGGAAGACTACGTGAAGGTCCCAAAAGCAGAACTATGTCGGTGTCCGTATTGCAAATCCCTGTTTCGGACTATGGCCGGGTTCAGGAGTCACGCTATAGCGTGCGGAACGAACGCCAAACTCAAGGATGTTCCGTGCCCACACAAGAGATGCACGAAAGTGCTCTGTAGTGTTCAGGACATTATCTCCCACTACGACATACATCACAGACTACACGCTATGGGGTCTTCGAAAACTTACATGTGTGGGATATGTAATCAGAGATTCCTGACCATGGTCACGACAAAGAAGCACGTGAGATTACACCACAACACTGAAAAATACGTGGTTGAGGTTATCAGGCAAGGGCTCGTTCAGGTTTACACGGTCCGGCCGCACGGGGCTACGGTGGCGGCGGACAGAGTACCCTCGAAGAGGAAGCTCTCGGTCGACGCGAACAAAACAAAACGTTTCGGCCCTCAGGACGTCGGTCGATTGCCAATAAACCCCATACTCGACAGCTTCGTGTTCTGTTCGCTGTGCGAGTTCAGCACCAAGGTCCGCCTGAACATGGTGCGGCACTTGCAGCTGCACGCCGAGCGGCAGTGCGTGCCGGAGACCCAGCCCGTCAACCCGGTGCCGCACTTGGAGACCAACGAGAAGCACTTCGACAGGATGGTGAACCTCGCGTCCAGCTCCACGCTCAACCGCACCCCCGACAAAGTGAATCGGCAGGACTCGGTCAGCGTCACTATACCGGTCGAAGCGGCGACCCGCTACCCCAAGTACGTCCCGGAGCGACAGCGCTACGTGTGCGGCGCTAAGGACTGCACGTACATATCGCTGGACGAGGACATGCTGAGGCGCCATTGGGAGGCGCTGCACCCCGAATGCACAGATTACCTCTGCGCCCACTGCCCCCCGTTCCAGTACTTGGACACGACCAAGCCGCTGACGTCGGCGCGTGTCATCGGACACTTGAAGATGCACGAAGCGACGCTGTACGCGTGCTCCTCCTGCTCGTACTATCACTTCAAGCGGCAGGTGCTCGAGAAACATTTGGACAGTCATAAAAACGCGCACATTATAACTGTCAGAGAGGAGTCGTCAGTAACGTCGGGTGCGATAATGCCCCCAGCCGTGGCGCCCACGATGGACCTCAAGGCCTGGCAGTGCGGCCTCTGCCAGTTCAAATGTATGCTGCGACCAGAAATCGTGGAGCACTGCTCGAAGCTGCACCAGTCCAAGATGCAGTTCAAGTGCTGCTACTGCCCGTTCCGGACCTCAGACGTTGAGAATATCGTGAAACATCAGAGCAACGCGCACCCTACCAAGGAAACGGACGTGTTCTATTACTTTTATAGGGAGGGCTCGTTGCCGGATGACGCCGACGGCACTCCCAGATGGAGGAAGCAGCAAGAGAGAATGGGCGTATGCGAACCCGAAATAAAAAGTGAGGTTGGTGTGACGTCAACTCCGCCGCCGACAGGACTAGAGCCGCCGCGACCAGCCGTAGACCTGAACATTGTCAAACAAGAAATAACAGAAGACTCAAATGACGAGATCGAATCTATGGACCAACTGTGCAAGATATACGGCCAGTTCAGTGAGCCGAATGGCATCAAATACAAGTGCTCTCTCTGCCGAGTTGTCTTTGAAGATACCAGAGAAGCGATGCAGTCGCATTTATTCGAAGAGTTGAAGTATAGAAAGTAAGTGACCATAGTATTACTGAACTCATTTTTTTAATTGCTTACATGGGTGGACGAGCTCACAGCCCACCTGGTGTGAAGTGGTTACTGGAGCCCATAGACATCTACAACGTAAATGCGCCACCCACCTCGAGATATAAGTTCTAAGGTCTCAGTACAGTTACAACGGCTGCCCCGCCCTTCAAACCGAAACGCATTACTGCTTCACGGCAGAAATAGGCAGGGTGGTGGTACCTACCCGCGCGGACTCACAAGCGGACCTATCACCACATACATGGAACTCATTAGTCGTAGCAGTGTCCTTCACAATAATTACCTTATCCCTCCCACACTTCTCGTCCCCAAGTTTTCCTCTAATCTCATGGTGGTGAGCCCTGCCTATCCCTGCCACGAATTCGTGCGCTTGTAAGGACATATATATACTACTGTGACTGGCCTCATATGTTAAGGCGATTGGCGGCATTTACATTGTGATGTCCATGGACTTGATCGTTGTATTTAAATGGCAAATAAAAAAAGTAATATGAGATATGTGATAATTGATTAAATCATTTTTTAGATGGGGATGCGGATTGTGCTCTTACAAGGCATTCCACAAGCTTGGTCTGAACGACCACATGACCTCCGAACACAGGAGCCACTATCAGGAACCAATACAACTACCGAAGAACGCCAATATCGAGAACTGGGTCCAAGGTCACTTGGAATTCCAAACGGACCTCATCGAGCGCAACAAAGAGAATTTGAAACAGCAGAAGGTACTGGTACCGAGGGCCGAGCCGAGACCTCTGGCGGCGCCGCCCGCCGCTGCTGCTGAGAAAACCTTGGAGACCGAGGACTCTGTAAAGAAATACACCGTTGAAGATCTAGAGAAAACGTTTGGTAGCTTTTGTACTCCGTCTGAGATGCAGTACCGCTGTCCGAAGTGCAACTACACGGTGAGGGAGGAAGCCGCCATGCGGGAGCATCTGGAGGGCGAACTGTCCAAGATACGGTAAGTGGCGCACGGGCATTGCTCAATTGCTTATATATCGACGCTTGAAAGGCAAACGTGACTAAGCGACAATAACTGCTTTGTACATAAATGATAGGCAATAATCATATTTGATGCGCAAAAAATATATATTTCTAGGTTTATTAAAATAGTTTCAATCCTACGGCTAGATTCGTTAAAATATTATTTTTTCATGTATTTCAACTTTAAATTAGTCTACTGTAAAGTTCACACATTGTCGCTTAGTCACGTTTGCCTTTCACGCGTCGATATGCTTTTGTAAACTTTTTGGCGGGAACGCGACGAGTGAAGTTGTGTGATTTGTTTTATTTTGTCTATTTAGTGTTTCTTCGGGTTTAAATGTTAAATAACGGTGGTTTATTAACTGTTTAATATCTGTGAAAGTGCACAAATGTGAGAAAATAAAACAAGGCCGGTGGACGTAATTTCTCGGGATCCTTTTTTTTTTTATTGCCTTTGTAGGCAGACGAGCATACGGCCCACCTGATGGTGAGTGGTTACCGTCGCCCATGGACTTCAGCAATGCCAAGGGCAGAGCCAAGCCGCTGCCTACCGCTAAAAGTCCACTGAAAAAATCTGAGTAAATGACTACCATTTTATTAAGATTATATTTCATCCCATATCATATCATCTCATTTCATTTAATTCTTCATCCCAGTTGATTAATGTCTCAAATTAATCATCTTCATAAAAATAAGAATATAAATTAAAATAAGACATGACTTAAAGGTCTTAATTAGCAGGTCATAAAATCCCTTAAAAATATATATATATCGACGCTTGTAAGGCAAACGTGACTAAGCGACAATGTGTGAACTTTACAGTAGACTAATTTAAAGTCGAAATACCTGAAAAAATAATATTTTAACGAATCTAGCCGTAGGATTGAAACTATTTTAATAAACCTAGAAATATATATTTTTTGCGCATCAAATATGATTATTGCCTATCATTTATGTACAAAGCAGTTATTGTCGCTTAGTCACGTTTGCCTTTCAAGCGTCGATATGTGCTTTTGTATACGCAAAATCGCCAAACGGTATTTTGATGCTACTTGCAGATAAACACAAAAGCTTAGCCTTTTAAAACTATAGCGTCTACTGGATGTGTTCCCAGGTGGTGTTGCAGTCACTGCGCGTCGCACTTCCAGACCTACCACGAGGCTCAGTTCCACTGCAAGAGTCACGCGGGGCAGGCGGCGCGGCCCGTGGAGGCGGCCAGGGACCCCGCCATGCGCAGGGAGTGGGTCGCGCACGTCATCGCCACTCAGAAGGTCTTCCTGCACCAAAGCACCCCCGCTCCCGGCCCTAGCGACGAAACGAAAACCGCCCTGCAACTAATGGAGCCGGACGAGAACTCGCTGCTGGTGGTGAGGTACGAGGAACGCGTGCCGACGCCCGAGCAGACCCCGCCCGCGCCCCAGGACAGCGACGAAGAGAAGCTCATCATAGACGAGCCTAAAATGCCGAATAAAAACAAACCGAAATCCTGTAAGCACTGCAGCTACTCCACTAAATACTCGAAGGCGTTGCGCGAGCACACGCTACGTCACTACGGGCTGAAGCCGTACTCGTGCGGGTACTGCGACTACACGGGACACCGCCCCGCCCTCCTCGCTCACTTGGACCAGGCGCACCCGGGACAAAAGCACAGCATTAGCTCTATACAGGTACCAGATAGACCGCCCCTCAATTTGAACTTGAAGGTATACGGTAAGAAGACGATTGCCGATGAAGCTAACAAATTGATTTGTCTGATTTGCGAGAAGACTGTCCTGGAAAAGGACTCGGAGACGCATTTGCATGATAATGCGGAGGGGCAGTTCGCCAAGAAGGGAGATGTGGTCGTAAAGTGTGGCATCTGTCTGGCCTTGCGTAAGGACGTGGGCTCGCTGCAGGAGCACTACTCCGCAGCCCACGCTGGAGCCACTATTATCAACTATGCCTACTTTAAGCTGCAATGCGATTCTAGGGACACTCACCACTGCGACTATTGCAACAAACGCTTCCGGTTCCTGATGGATCTGAGGTCGCACCACAGCGCCGTGCACAGCACCCTCAAGTTAAAATACACGACAACCTCCTCCCTCCCGCCTAACGAGGAGGTCGAGACGTTCAAACGCAAAACCAGCGAAGAGTCTGCCCAGCCGCCACCGAAGCGCGTCGCCAGGAAATCTACGACCAAACTACCCAGAGTCAACGCTGTCGCTAGGAAATCGACAACCAAACCGCCCGGAGTCGGAGACCAGCAGTACTCGTTCTATGGGTCGAAGCCTCCCCCCGCGGACCAGTACGCCAACGTGACCACCATGATGTCGTTCTGCAACAGCCTCATGCCGTTCACCGTTAAAAAGCTCAGAGAAATCATAAAAGTCGACCCAAAGGTCGTCCTCAAGGACATACGAAATTGAGAGGCCATTTTGTTGACAATCAACTGCCAAAGGACTTTTTTATAGTATTAGAGCAGAGAACTGTTATAATTAAGTGATATTATTTATATAAAATAGAGAGTAAAGCATTTTACTACGTTCCAGTAAGTATTCTAAGTACGAGGACATTATTGGGTCCTTATCGTGTTAGGGCAGAGTCTGTGATTGTGAAATTAGTTTAAGTTTAATTAAACAAAAAAAAAACATTTAGCATATTATTTAATTTTGCAAGCATTTATAGAATAAGGACTGTCTTTTTGTTTTTTTTTTATTTTTTGTTCTCAAGACGAGGATTTTTGTTTGTTTAAAATTTAATAGTTTAGTTTTTCATTTTGTGTTATATTATGTGTCATCCACGAAAAGTTTTATTTGTCTCGATTTAAAATTGAAATTGGATGTTTTGGACACGAGAATGATTAGAAACACTGAATAGCAAAAAAAAAAATCATTTTGTAGCTATATTTATAGGCAGGATGTAAAATATGCCATTTGATTACTTTCTAATAAATGTATTCTGATAATTTTTTATTTTTTTTATCATTAAAGTGGCTACATCTGGAAAAACGTAGCGATGTTGCATTCCTAATCTCAGGAGACTCTGTCTCTAGAGATTGCTAACACTAGCCTTAGCAAGAGTCGTGCTTCGCAGAGTCTACTACCGGATCGGAAACGCGACCCACTGAGAAGATCCGGCGAGACACTTTTTTTGTTTTATTGTCCTTGTAGGCAGACGAGTATATAGTTCACGTGATGGTGAGTGGTTACCGTCGCTCATGAACTTCAGCAATGCCAGGGACAAAGCCAGCCAAGCCGCTGCCTACCGTGTAGTACTCAGTGGGCTGTGTCTATGGCAGCAGCTAATAATGTTATAGCAATAAAAAATCATTTTGAAAATTGAAACTCATACATTTTTAATATAAATCTTTAGGGGTAGTGGTAAATTGTCTTGATAATTGCCGAGTTTTTATTAATGAGCGAATACGTAGATAAAATTAATTAAAAATTCTGGCGAATGGGGAGCCAGAGTTCAGTGCAGTGTAATGAAATGAATTCTCTCTCACTGGCGGTAAGACCTCTTGAGAGTATGCGCGGGTAGGTACCACCACCCCGCCTATTTCTGCCGTGAAGCAGTAATGCGTTTCGGTTTGAAGGGTGGGGCAGCCGTTGTAACTATACTTGAGACCTTAGAACTTATATCTCAAGGTAGGTGGCGCATTTAAATTGTAGATATCTATGGGCTCCGGCAACCACTTAACACCAGGTGGGCTGTGAGCTCGTCCACCCATCTAAGCAATAAAAAAAAAGAAAAAAAAAGCTGTCGCTCGTGAAGTTCGGCAATGCAATCGTATGTAATGATGTCAAATTGAATATTAATGAGATTCGAGTTCAGAGCATTCATATCATAGCTAAATTTGCTAAATATAAATTACATTATAATAGCTTAAATAAAGAGTGCAATTCATTTATAGAAGTAAATATTAATCCATGCTTTTTTTAAAAAAAGTTCATTAACCAATTACAATTGAGCTGTGCACTGTAAAAGTGTTCTTATTAAAGTTTCTTATTAATAGAAGAAATACAAAAATTGGTTTTATAGGCATTTGTTATTTAATCAAAAAATTATACAAAATATTTAGGACGTAATATCAAACGAAAATGTCAGCATGTTGAACACTAGCGTCATCTAGTTTCGTTGCGTTGTAAACATGTTCAATTCTTAGGTGGTGTGTTTTGGTCGGGCTTGTTAGGGGCGGAGCGATCGTGATTGGAACTCGGAGGCACAAAATGGGTACATCCCGTTCATCCACGACCCTGAATTCGATTGTAACCGCAGTACCCTGAAAGGAAATGCACATTAAAATCTAGAAAATATTGCATTCATTCTTTGCTATCGTTAGCTAGGTAGGTTCCTCAAATTTTAACACATGAATCAAGATAAAGTACTATGCAATGTGATTAGGTTTGAGCCCCGTGAGCTTACCTAGTTGTTAGCATGTTAGGTTAATCTGAAATAGCCTCTCAAGGCTATCAGTTTAGGTAGGAAAAAAATTAATAATCTGGCTTGCACTTCTTTAGAATAAAATCTCTATTGTCACCATGAGTTTTCGGGCATTACTGCCGCGAAGAAATTATTGATTTCCGGTTCGAAGGGTGGAAGTTTGAACATCTACTACATAAAACGGTAAGACTTCGGACGGGTGTTTTTTAGTGGGGTGGCAGCATTCTGGTGGTGAATTCGATAAGGCCGGGTAACTATCTAATACCAGATGGATCAGGAGCTTCTTTAGGCTTTTAGAGGAAATAACAAACTCTAATGTATTGTAGCTAGACAATGGTCATACGAAATTTGAATAAAAATAAAATAGTTTGCAAAACATTTATCTATTCCGTGTGCAAAACCAAGTGCAGCTTTGGAGAATTCTCATGAGCGCGATTAAAAACTCTGGGACAACGTTTTAAAAGTATCATCTTCACCTGAGGGAAGAACGGCTCGATGAACATTTTCAACGTGTAGGTCGCAACCTCGCCTGCCAGCAGCGGGCAGTAGGTGTTTGTGAGGAAGTTGCAGGTGATGGCGTGTTCGCCAAGATCGTACGGGATCGGCAGATTGATGATTCCCAGGTTCATGTAGGCCGTGGCTAATGTTTTCATATTGCGAAGAACGCGAGCTGTCAGAGAAAAGTAATTTATTGAAAAAATATTGTTAATGTGTATTTCGTGTTTTTGATTGACGATGGCTTAGTGTGAGTACAGTTTCGCGTTCACGCGTCATTCCCGATCCTGCGGACATAATGGAAAGCAGTCGACGTCGCCCAAAACACGTCATTTCGGATCCTCTCGATCCACTAACGGTGCTTTTAGGTACCTCAAGCACCGGTCATCGTTCCCGTCGAACCCGTCGCTTGCGACGAAGGGCTCGACGAGTAAATTAACCCACAGACACAGCCCACTAAGTTTCTCGCGGGATCTTCTCAGAGGGTCACGTTTTCGATCCGGTGGTAGATTCTGCGAGGCACTGCTCTTGCTAGGGCCAGTGTTAGCAACACTCCCGGTTTGAGCCCCGTGAGCTCACCTACACGTCAAGGTGAAGCTGAAATAGCTTCTCAAGGCTATCAGCATAGGTAGGAAAAAAAGCACTAATTAGATCATTGTTGACAGGATTCCTCAGTGGTGGTCAGAGGTGCTTAGTGGTCCCACATTGCTGACGTCCATATGCGACGGGTACCATTCACCATTAAAAAATCCTGACCTCTGAGACTTCGACTTTTAACTCTTTATATTTCTTTTCGTACAATAATAATATATACTTTTGTGGGATGTACTTACGTGCTTGGAATACGATGTCAATAACGCAGTCCTGCAGCTGTGGCAGAGAGCATGGCGGCTCCGAACATCCGTGGATGTACGTGTTTATCGGAAGGTCTCCCTCGTTTCTTATACCTAAAACACATTAATAAACATATAGTTAGGAATGAAAAAACATCAAAATGAAGTACTAAAATCGAGCTAGTAATAATCTATTTAAATAAAAATGAATTGCTGTTCGTCAGTCTCGCTAAAACTCGAGAACGGCTGGACCGATTTGGCTAATTTTGGTCTTGAATTATTTATGGCAGTTCAGAGAAGGCTTAAAAGGTAGATAAATATGAAAATGCTCGGAATTAAATAATTTTATTAAAAATTTTATTTTCCCTTTGATGTTTCACCCGTCGGACGGATTCCTTTTGTTTGTTTTAAGCTTATTTTACACAAAAGTTTAGATCTTTTATTTATCGATTGAGGCACAACGAAGTCTGCCGGGTCGGCTTGTAGTCTTGTAGTCTATACAGGACTTCTAGTTTTTTTTTTATTGCTTAGATGGGTGGACTAGCTCACAGCCCACCTGGTTTTAACTGGTTAGCGGAGCTCATAGACATCTACAACGTAAATGCCACCATCCACCTTGAGATATGAGTTCTAAGGTCTCAGTATAGTTACTAGGTAAGTTGGCTATTATCGTGATAACCAAAAAAAATTATGATTTTGACGTTGAATCACTGCTGTAGATCTTCGTCGGTAGCAACATTTTACAAACACAATTAAATTTATTCTTTTACTATATTTATTATCTTTAATCTATATCTTTTAAAGTAAATACACACATTGCTCGACGGGGAGCCAGATTGTTTCTGTGTTCTGTACATTATGTTCTATCGGAAGGATTTTGTTGAGGAACTTTTATGTTTCTATAATCTATCCATCAGCCACGAGAACAGAGCTCTTGTGTGTAGAGTATAGCTTATTTGGATAGGTGGTACCTCATAAATAATTACATTAAATGCCACCACCAATCTCGAGAAATGAGTTCTAAATGTCAGTTTTAGAGAGTACAACGGCTGCCATATCCTTCAAACCGAAACGAATTACTGCTTCACGACAGAAATAGGCGGGGTGGTGATACCTACCCGTGCGGACTCTAAAGACGTTCTAACACCAGCAAAAGAGTGTTGTCGGTACTACACTGTGAACGCAGAAGACTATCCAGTGGTAAGTGGTTCATCTAATTTCTACGAGATAGAGCTCAAAAGAGACCGTTTCAAATCACTGTAACAGATGAGGATATTGACATGAAGGAACTATTTTGTCATTTGATTGTGAACTCTATTATGATTTAGTTCATTGGTCATTTTCAAACATCTCTCAAGACCGTCGTGTGATCCGCTAAATTCGTCTATGTACCCTTGTGGCGCTCAATCGGTCGTTCAAAATAGAATTCATATTATTATTTCTTCGAAACATGTCAGGATTTGTCGCTGTGGCAACGTATGGTAATTTGTGTCGTAAAAAACGTGATATTATCTGGGAAACTTACATTGACTAACCCCTGTGGTTTGTCCGCTAACAAGCGTTACACAAACACCGAACAATAAAAACAGAAGCGACATTTTTATTGTAGATTTAAAATTAAATTTAAACTTTTAATTAATTGGCACGTTTATCGATGTGTCCATTGAAACAACGGTTTTATAGAAATCATTATCGTTTTTTGATAAATAATTCCTCCAATCACGTAAATTGGTAATTGATTCATTGAACACCTGCGCTCCGATATAATCCTTAGACGATAGCTTAAGCAGGTTAGGTCGAGCTTAGTTATACGTTTTATCTTATCTAATGTCTACATTAGTGATTTTAACGGTGATATAACAATCGAGAATGTATCGGAATCAAAGCCAGCCATTATTTAAATTAACTAGTCCCTGATATAGTTTTGAATAGATTTATAGTTATTGTAGGCATATCTTTTTTTTTATGTTCGTAAGTCGATTATTAAATAAAACCGTAGGGTATTTATTACGCGAAATCTTTCCGTGTATTACAGATTTAAGATTTTGTTGTGGTACTTGGGAATTTTCTCAAAAACATTGATCAGTACTGTTGCTACCTGACACGAAAATGCTATCAAGAATAATCTTACTTCTATCTATCTATTTATCTATGAACAAACAGCAGTATTAGTGTTTTCGTTCCTTACTTGGCTTTCTTTGGAAATAAATAGTTTGAGTGGCAAATGCTTTAGATGAGAATATATTCAAGTTTTTTGTTTTTTTATTGCTTAGATGGGTGGACGAGCTCACAGCCCACCTGTTGTTAAGTGGTTACTGGAGCTCATAGACATCCACAACGTAAATGCGCCACCCACCTTGAGTTATAAATTCTAAGGTCTCAAGTATAGTTACAACGGCTGCCCCACCCTTCAAACCGAAACGCATTACTGCTTCACGGCAGAAATAGGCAGGGTGGTGGTACCCACCCGCGCGGACTCACAAGAGGTCCTACCACCAATTTTTTTTCCTACCTATGCTGATAGCCTTGAGAGGCTATTTCAGCTTCACCCTAACGTGTGTAGGTGAGCTCACGGGGCTCAATCCGGAGTGTTGCTAACACTCACCCTAGCAAGAGCAGTGCTTCGCAGAATCTACCACCGGATCGGAAACGCGACCCACTGAGAAGATCCGGCGAGAAACGCAGTGGGCTGTGTCTATGGGTTTATTCGCTCGTCGAGGACGGTGACCGGAGCCACCAGTAATTACGCAAATTATAATTTTGCGGGTTTCATTTTTATTACACGATGTTATTCCTTCACCCTGGAAATCAATCGTGAACATTTGTCGAGTACTTATTTCATTATAAAAATTGGTACCCACCTGAGATTCGAACACCGGTACATCGCTCAACACGAATGCACCGGACGTCTTATCCGTTAGGCCACGACGACTTCAAGTTTATTTTTACTTGAACCTCGACATTTGCAACTTGAATTACATCCTCTGCTTTTCAGTGTGATATTATCTTCCCGTCATGACTTACGCGAGTGTGGTGTTCGCTCACGCGGCCCGCACACACATAGACACCCTCCAATCCCTACAATCCCGCTTTTGCAGGTTAGCCGTCGGGGCTCCGTGGTTCGTGAGGAGCGTTGACCTACACGACGACCTGGGCCTCGAGTCAATCCGGAAACACATGAAGTCAGCGTCGGAACGGTACTTCGATAAGGCTATGCGTCATGATAATCGCCTCATCATTGCCGCTGCTGACTACTCCCCGAATCCTGATCACGCAGGAGCCAGTCACCGTCGACGCTCTAGATACGTCCTTACGGATCCATCAGATCCAATAACCCTTGCATTACACACCTTTAACACTAGGAGTAGGGACCCCGGTAACCGTACTCGTCGAACTCGGCAAAGAGTTCGTCGTACAACCTAACCTAAACATCAGCCCACTGAGTTTCTCGCCGGATCGCGATTCCGACCTGGTAGTAGATTCATTCGCGAAGCAGCTATCCTTGAGTTGTTAGATCTCCTTTGGAGGCGCTCGGGCAGCTGTTAGCAAATCTCACCCCTCCTGGCTGAGCCCTTGCTCGCCCACCTGCCCTGGTAAAACTGGAAAGGCCTCCGGTCCACCAGTAATCTTTCAAACATAATATATATATCCTGCAACACTTTTGGCATCCAATGAACACAAAAGTACATTTAAAATGGCGACCACCGACATTTGGCGACCAATATGCGGTCGCCACTTTGTTTCTCAATATTTTTTACACCAATCAACTGTAGATGGAGTTATGGTTACTATATCAATTTTTGAGATGGTCACCAAATTGCCTCAGAAACGTTTGGAAAAGCATATCGCAGTGTCGAGCGGTGCCGCCAGAGGGTGTGTATACGTAGCGCTGTATATTGGCTTTTACCATACCGATGATTTGGCGTCGCCAGCCAGCTCGAAATTTCGCTTGTGAACAACGTGACGTTGCCGACTATTCACTTCGGATTCAAATTATACAAAACTATGTACTTATTATAACGTGCGTGTCGTGGGTGTAACCCACTTATTAATAGTAGTACTAGTAATTATTTCGGTATTACGGTCGGTACATTGATATTGATATTTTTTTTACTAAAAAAGATTTTTTTGTGTCATATTTGCAATTATACCATATATGATCATTATAGACCTGATGAATGTGACTGTAATTATCAAGCTAGGTTCATCTAGGTTTACTTCTACAGATTGATTAGTGGTTAATTCTCTTTTGTTTATAATCAAAATGGATAAAAAGCAAACAAGAAACGGATAATATTATAACAGCCGGCATTATAATATTCTAGTCGCTGTTTATGCGCTAAGATTTCTTGTGTAGAAAAAATAAATCACCCTCAAATTCCTGTGACACTGAAACTTTGCAGATTACTAGGTGTGTGTAAGGTGACACCTTATTTCGGATTTTGATTCTTAAGATAACAAAAATCATATTTAAATAACTATAGCGAAAATCAAGAATCGAATAGTCATAACAAGTCTCTTTCGTTTTCTCATTAATGTTCGAAACATTAATTTCAGATTTTTCAACACTTCTGAACCAAGACTTGATGATTATACTAAATTATAATAAATAATTAATATATTAATATAATATTAATAATAAATATTAATAAAATAGGTATTTGGATATGATTTTCTAATATGGCAGTGTAACAAATAAATTATTTAAACTCAAGGTCTTAAACATAACTAAATCTGCAGGTACAGGTGGCAACAGAAATTTGTGACGAAAATAATCTTGAAAAAAGAGCGAATTTCACATTGAATTCTAATTTTAATTCAAGTACATTCACAAATTAGTACATTGTGCACCGAGGGAGAAAAGTGGAACATTTCCTCCCGCATATGAAACACTGCACGCTTTTTTTTACAATAAAATCATTTTTTCTTACACTATTTTTCAAATTTATTAAAATTTATTTTCTATTTTTTAGTTGGATTTCTATAAAAGCGTATTTTGTTAGTTTTTTTAAACTATTATTTTTTAGTTGAATTTCAATGTTTTCAATTTTGTTTTAATATTGAATTGTCATCGGTCCTTAATAAGTATACCAAATTTTGAGTTAATCCGGCGTTTTGAAAATCATGTTCAAAGATTCCGTTCCAAACATACATACGTCTGAAGCTAATAAAAGCGTATTAAATACCACAAACACACAAAAATAAAATAAAAAAAGGTTACGTCTTGCTGCTTGAGCAGTGCCCATCTGCGGAGGTGGTGGTCCTTGGTGACTTTAACGCTCATCACCAAGAGTGGTTGGGGTCCAGAACCACTGACCTCCCGAGTCGGGCAGCCTACGATTTCGCTTTGTTCTACGGCCTCACTCAGCTGGTGACACAGCCCACCCGTGTCCCAGACGTTGAGAGGCACGAGCCTTCTTTGTTGGACCTTCTGCTGACATCTCACCCAGCTGGATACAGTGTGGTGGTCGACGCTCCACTTGGATCGTCTGATCACTGCCATATCCGTACTGCGATACCACTCTCTCGCCCTAGTCGTCGAATGATGACCGGGTTTCGAAGAGTTTGGCGGTACAGGTTAGCAGATTGGGACGGAATGCGTGAATTTTACGCATCCTACCCAGGGGGGCGCTTCTGCTTTTCCTCCGATGATCCTGACGTCTGTGCAGACCGGCTTGAAAACGTGGTGCTTCAGGGGATGGAATTATTCATTCCTTCTTCTGAGGTGCCTGTTGGGGGTCGCAGCAAACCCTGGTAAATAAACCTAGCAGGGATGCTGCACACCTCAAGCGGTCCGCATACGCGGCATGGAATGATGCTAGGAGATGCCAGGACCCCGACATTTCGGAGGAGAGGCGGAAATTTAACGCCACCTCTAGGTCCTATATGAGGACTATTGCCAAGGCGAATTCGGAGAACGTTGCCAGAATTGGTAAGCGACTGAAAGGCTATCCCTCTGGGAGCCGTGCTTTCTGATCGCTGGCTAAGGCTGCAGAAGGCGACTTCTGCAGGTCTTGTCTCCCACCACTACGTAAAGTCGATGACAGTCTGGCCCATAGTGCAAAAGAGAAGGCTGACGTTCTGGTCAAATTCTTCGCCTCGAATTTTTTTTTTTTATTTATTTATTTATTTATTGCTTAGATGAGTGGACGAGCTCACAGCCCACCTGATGTTGTTACTGGAGCCCATAGACATCTACAACGTAAATGTGCCACCCACCTTGATATAAGTTGTAAGGTCTCAAGTATAGTTACAACGGCTGCCCCATCCTTCAAACCGAAACGCATTACTGCTTCACGGCAGAAATAGGCAGGGTGGTGGTACCTACCCGTGCGGACTCACGAGAGGTCCTACCACCAGTAATTACGCAAATTATAATTTTGCGGGTTTGATTTTTATTACACGATGTTATTCCTTCACCGTGGAAGTCAATCGTGAACAATTGTTGAGTACGTATTTCATTAGAGAAATTGGTACCCGCCTGAGATTCGAACATCGGTGCATCGCCTCAACACGTATGCACCAGACGTCTTATCCATTAGGCCACGACGACTACATTCGACGACGACGAACTCCACTATGGATGACCGGGGCGCCACACCACCCAACATCCCCTGGTGTGATAGCTCTCTACCTGAGATCTGCTTTAGACAGTGTGCAGTCAGGCGGGAGCTGCAGGCTCTGGACGTCCATAAGTCGAGAGGGCCAGATTGCATCCCTGCAATGGTTTTGAAAACCTACGCCCCTGAGTTGACACCTACGCTAACGCATTTGTATCGTCTCTCGTATAGTACTAACTAACAGGGTCCCGTCTTCATGGAAAACCACCCACGTCCATCCTATCCCCAAGAAGAGTGACCAGTCGGACCCATCGAGCTAAGGCTTATACACAAGTCCTGAAATGACCGACAATACGGTTTCCGTCACGGTCGCTCAGCCGGCGACCTTCTTGTATACCTTACTTACAGGTGGGCTAAAGTCTTGGAGATCAAGGGCGAAGCTCTTTCTGTGAGCTTCTTATCACGAAGGCCTTCGACAGGGTCTGGCATAGGGCACTTCTGTCGAAGCTACCATCTTACGGTATCCCCAAGGGACTCTAAAAGTGGATCGCTAGCTTTTTGGATGGGCGGAGCATCACGGTCGTTCTAGACGGTGGCTGCTCCGATACCATGACCATTAACGCTGGTGTTCCACAAGGTTCGGTGCCCTTCCCCACGCTTTTCATCCTGTATATCAATGACATCTATTGATGGCATGCATTGCTATGCAGATGACGGCACGGGGGATGCGCGATATATCGGCCATTAGTCTTTCACAGAGCGTTGTGCAAGAGAGACGATCTAAGCTTGTGTCTGAAGTGGAGAGCTCTCCGGGGCGAATCTCCGAGTGGAGTGAATCGAACTTAGTTCAATTCAACCCGTTAAAGACAAGTTTGCGCGTTCACTGCGAAGAAGGACCCCTTTGTCGTGGTGTCACAATTCCATGAAGTATCCCTGAAACCTTTCACGAGTATCGGAATACTTGGAGTCGACATTTCGTGCGATGTCCAGCTTCGGAGTCATTTGGAGGGCAAAGCCAAGATGGCGTCCAAAATGCTGGGAGTCCTCAACAGAGCGAAGCGATACTTCACGCCTGGACAAATACTTTTGCTTTATAAAGCACAAGTCCGGCCTCGCGTGGAGTACTGTTCCCACCTCTGGGCTGGGGCTCCCAAATACCAGCTTCTTCCAATTGACTCCATACAGAAGAGGGCCGTTCGGATTGTCGATAATCCCGTTCTCACGGATCGTTTGGAACCTCCGGATCTGCGGAGGGGCTTCGCTTCTCTCAAAATTTTGTACCGTATGTTCCATGGGGAGTGCTCTGAGGAATTTTTTGAGATGATTCCGTCATCTCGTTTTTACTATCGCACCGCCTGCCACCGGAGTAGAGTACATCCATAACTACTTGGAGCCACTGCGTTTATCCACAGTGCGTTTTCAGAGATCTTTTTTTTGCCACGTACCATCCGGCTTTGGAATGTGCTCCCCTTCACGGTGTTTCCCGAGCGCTATGACATGTCCTTCTTCAAACGAGGCTTGTGGAGAGTACTCAACGGTAGCCAGCGGCCTGGCTCTGCCCCTGGCATTGCTGAAGTCCATGGGCGACGGTAACCACTCACCATCAGATGGGACGTATGCTCGTCTGCCTACAAGGGCAATAAAAAAAAAGGAACTTAATAGAACAAATTTAAGATGTCTGCAAAGTTACCACTTACAATATTTTAGAGTAAACCTTAATGTAGATTTTTTCAAAGTAGTTTATCTGTTTCTCCTACTGAACAATTATGGCCTTAAGTATATTATTTTCATAATTGACTGCACATGGGTTTCGACAATTATAAGATCTGTGAATGGTAGTATATTTTGTCAGTAAGTGAACATGTCAGAAGTACACGCTAATGGGAGGAAGTCCGACGTTTGTAGGAATGAATTAAGTATACGGAACAATATACAGAGTTCCAATTTATTTCCAAAAAAACGGTAGACTTATCTGTAGTGAATTGATTAGTAATATATTTAAATATACGCGGATGGAGTAAGTACACCAATGTAGTTTGGTGGTCAAAAGTACTGCGAAGAATATTGATATTAGTATATTACTATTTTCTAGGATATTGCAACAAGGTGAATTTCGAGTTGCACAGTCAGTTTCATATTCGTTAATACGTTAATATACATGATTCATTTTGCTCTAAGTCTATTAGAAGTGGTGGTTGTCAGAAGGTTGGAAAATGAAAGGTTGCCAAAAGAGTTACGGGATTTATATATATATATATATATGACGGCGTTAACGATATTTATGTTATATAGCACGTGCAATAGGAGTGACTCACACAAGCCAGGTGCGCCGGCCGTGTCGTTCCACTCGTAAACAACAGCTGCAACAGAAGTGACTCATAAGCCAGCTGCGCCGGCCGTGTCGTTCCACTCGTAAACAACAGCTGCAACAGAAGTGACTCATAAGCCAGCTGCGCCGGCTAGTATAAAAAGGCGGAACGTGCCTTGAAATGAACGCCCCCACATCAAGACGGTACGCGACCGTGCCGCCTTCATCCTAGGACGTCTCTACCCGATGATATGTAGGCGAAGTAAAATGTCCCTTAGAAATAAGGTGACACTCTACAAAACTTGCATACGCCCCGTCATGACCTATGCAAGTGTAGTGTTCGCTCACGCGGCCCGCATACACTTAAAATCCTTTCAAATCATTCAATCCCGTTTTTGCAGGATAGCCGTCGGAGCCCCGTGGTTCGTCAGGAACGTCGACCTCCATGACGACCTGGACTTAGAGTCCATCAGTAAGTATCTTCAGTCGGCGTCCATGCGCCACTTCGATAAAGCGGCACGACACGAGAACCCTCTCATCGTGGCCGCCGGTAACTACATTCCCGATCCTGCGGACAGAATGGAAAGCAGTCGACGTCGCCCAAAACACGTCATCTCGGATCCTCCCGATCCACTAACGGTGCTTTTAGGTACTTCAAGCACCGGTCACCGTTCTCGTCGAACCCGTCGCTTGCGACGAAGGGCTCGACGAGTAAATTAACTCTCAGACACAGCCCACTGAGTTTCTCGCCGGATCTTCTCAGTGGGTCGCGTTTCCGATCCGGTGGTAGATTCTGCGAAGCACGACTCTTGCTAGGGTTCGTGTTAGCAACATCGTCAGGTTTGAGCCCCGTGAGCTCACCTACTAAAGTTAGGGTTACGCTGACATAGCCTCTCAAGGCTCTCAGCTTAGGTAGGAAAAAAAAAAAAAAAAAAAAAAAATGAAATGAACATTCGTTGGACTGCGTTTGCCTGGTGCACTTACTATATCGTTGTTACGTTGTGTGATTCAGTGACTGTTGTACGTACTGGTTAAAGTTGGACAAGTGTTAAAGTGAATTGTTAAGATAACATATTGTTGATTAAATCAGGAATCAAAAAGTGACATCGTTTTACTTGGTGTTCAACAAGATAATATCTACCCTCAAGCCAACATATATTATCCTGTGAATTATTTAAAATATCCTTTTGTGATGCAGTTGATTGTTTATCTATGAAATCACGTTCTGATATCAATTACTAATTACTTAATGACTTCAAATAGTTTTAGATTATAATTTAAGGGTTAAATCACATTGTATATTTTTACACTGCTCGCATTTGACATTTGTAATCGGATGACAAATCCCATAAAATTGTTTTTTTTGTTGCTGATAAGGGTGGTTGCTTAAGTCATTACCAGAGCCCATAGACATCAGCAACGTATTAAATGTCATCACCCACCTTGAGACATGAGTTCTAAGTCTCAGTTTTATAGTACAACCGCTGCTTCGCCCTCCAAACCGAAACGTATTACTGCTTCACGGCAGAAATAGGCACGGTGGTGGTATCTACCCGAGCGGTTACCCGTTGAGAAGATCCGGCGAGAAACTCAGCGGGCTGATGCATGTATACATATGCAAGCTATTATAGAGCACCCGTTAGCGAGTATGAACTGTAAGCACGGGTTTGAACAGTATCGAAGTCGCAAGGGTGACGCCATTAGTCACGAAGGGTCGAACGTGCTGATTGTTTCTCCCGCCGATATCTATATATTAGTATAGATTAAGAGTTAAAAAATCAAAATTTCCCCTAAATGCGCGAATTGGTTTGACAAAATTGTATGAAATACACGTCATGTTTTTTTTTTTACGGTGAATGATACCCGTCGCATCTACGGCGGGTTGTAAACTCGTCTGGTCTGCCAAACTGTAATCAAGAAACTGTTTTTTTCTCCCAACTATTCGCTGATAGCTTAGGAGCTATTTCAGCTACGCGTGGACGGGAAACTCTACTCATACTAAGTCATCGTCAATCAAACTGGAAATACACATTTACATTCTTTTCTCTGACAGTTCGCGTTATTCGCAATATGAAAACGTTAGCCACGGCTTACATAAACATCGGTATCCACAACGTGCCGGTCCCGTACGATCTTGGCGATCACGCCATCACCTGCAACTTCCTCACAAACACCTACTGCCCGCTGCTGGCAGGCGAGGTTGCGACCTACACGTTGAGAATGTTCATTGAGCCGTTCTTCCCTCAGGTGAAGATGATACTTTCAAAACGTTATCCCGGGAATTTTAAGCGAACTAACGAGAACTCTCAGAAGCTGCACTTGGTTTTGCATAACTATTTTATTTTTACTGGTGGTAGGACCTCTTGTGATTCCGCGCGGGTGGGTCCCACCACCCTGCCTATTTCTGCCGTGAAGCAGTAATGCGTTTCGGTTTGAAGGGTGGGGCAGCCGTTGTAACTAAACTTGAGACCTTAGAACTTATATCTCAAGGTGGGTGGCGCATTTACGTTGTGGATGTCTATGGGTTTAACACCAGGTGGGCTGTGAGTTCGTCCACCCATCTAAGCAATAAATAAATAAAAAAAATTTAATTTCGGATGACCATTGTCTAACTACAATACATTAGAGTTTGTTATTTCCTCTAAAAGCCTAAAGAAGCTCCTGATCCATCTGGTATTAGATAGTTACCCGGCCTTATCGAATTCACCACCAGAATGCTGCCACCCCACAAAGAGACACCCGTCCGAAGTCTTATCGTTTTATGTAGTAGATGTTCCAACTTCCACCCTTCGAACCGGAAATCAATAATTTCTTCGCGGCAGTAATGCCCGAAAACTCATGGTAACAATAGAGATTGGATTCTAAAGAAGTGCAAGCCAATTTCATAATCGCATTGCATTGTACTGTTAGACGCTGGGGCTAGGGATAAATAAAATTTCAGTAAAGTACAACTAAAAAAAACTGTATTCAACACTTAAAACACTTAAACACTTCACAAACATCTTAAAACTCTCAATTCGCTTGTTCTGCTTCGCTTCAGGTGATCGAGAATATTCTACACATCTCTAGTCGTAGTTTCCGCTATCTGTCAATAGACGGCGTTGTAATTCTCGAGCATTCTGTATCCTTCGATATTCATACGACTATTCGGCGATAGATGGTGTTACTCTTACCAGCGTAACAGTACTTTATCTTGCTTCGTATATTAAAATTTCAGGTAGCTAACGAATGCAAAGTACTTTCTAGACGTTGATAACCATTTCCTTTCAGGGTACTTCGGTTACAATCGAATTCAGGATCGTGGATGAACGGGATGTACCTGTTTTGTGCCTCCGAGTTCCAATCACGATCGCTCCGCCCCTAACAAGCCCGACCAAAACACACCACTTAAGTGAACATGTTTATAACGCAACGAAACTAGATGGCGCTAGTTGAGCATGCTGGCATGTTCGTTTGATATTACGTCCGAAATGCTTTGTTTAATTTTTACAATATAAATAAATGCCCACATAAACAATTTTTGTATTTCTTCTATTAATAAAAAAACAATTTCAAACCAAAGCTCAGCATTGCAATTAGTTAATGAACTTCTTTTTCAAAAAAGTATGAGTTACTGTTTACTTCTTTAAATTAATTGCACTCTTTAGCTATTATAATATTATTTATGAGTTAATATTATTTGATGCATGTGACTAGGAGATGTATGGAATTGGCAGTGCAAAGTAGAGGGGGAAGAGGTCGATCGAAGAAGACATAGATGGAGTGTGTGAATGACGATAAGAGAGAGAGAGAGAGGAGTGAGTGTTGAGCTGACGGCTGATAGAAGAGAATGAAAGAGAAAAATTAGCTGTGCCGACCCCACCTAGTGGGCTTATCCCACTAGGGGAAGTTCTTCACTAGTGAAGAAAAAGAAGGATATTATTAATTAGCTATTTTAGAAAATTTTGCTGTGATATGAATGCTATGAATTCGAATCTCGACACGGCTATCTACTACTCGTGTAAGAAGAAGTCGTTATTACTTCGGCGACTCCAGACCGCAGCAACCACTATGGGACAGTGGTTCCGGAAATGACGCATTGACATTAATCCCACCATGTAGGTAAGCTCTCGGGGCTCAAGCCGGAAGTGTTGCTAACACTGGCCCTAGCAAGAGCAGTGCTTCGCAGAATCTACCACTGGATAGGAAACGCGACCCACTGAGAAGATCCGGCGGGAAACCCAGTGGGCAAATCGGTCTCGATCGCTCTGTTCCTCTTCTTGGACAAAAACGTCCCACATTTTTGTGTCTCTTATATTATTATTATTATTACGTTTCATCCGTAAAAAATTTACCCTCAGGCGCGCAACGAAGTCTGATTAAAAAACTCATATTTGCACTAAACATTCGATTAAAACATCCTCGTTTTCTTATTGATTTATTAATGCAATAGAATTTCTAAGCTATACAATTACAATTGGTAGCTCAGCACAAATAAGAGGTCTGTTGTCCTGGTCTTCTATGATGAGCTCGACTGTCAATTGTTGATTCTGAAAAGATGAACATGGAATTTACGATTTCAGTGTAAAATTATTGACTTTTTTTTTCAATATGAACATTTGTCTCTTATTCAATAAAAAATGTTTGCCAATCGTTCGTGTTACATAATTTCCTGGTACTTAATGTAAATTGATGTTTTTGAAACCGCTTTTTACTGGTGGTAGGACCTCTTGTGAGTCCGCGCGGGTAGGTACCACCGCCCTGCTTATTTCTGCCGTGAAGCAGGTTTGAAGGGTGGGGCAGCCGTTGTAGCTATACTTGAGACCTTAGAACCTATATCTCAAGGTGGGTGGCGCATTTACGTTGTAGATGTCTATGGGCTCCAGTAACCACTTAACACCAGGTGGGCTGTGAGCACGTCCACCCATTTAAGCAATAAAAAAAACATTTACATTTACGAAGGCATTTACACCATAGAATAAATACTATGGCCACCTAATTACATGAGGTCGGAGATCGCCCGTGGCCTAATGGGTTAGACGATCATTGTATTCACCCAGTGATGAGATTAAGACTATCAAGGTCTCCGCGGGGAGGCATGTGTTTCATAAATTATGACCTACTGACCCATATGACTTCATAGTGCCTCAATCGATAAATAAAAGACCTAAAATAAACTTAAAATAAACAAAAGGAATCCGTTTTTTTTCCCTACCTATCAGCACCTGAGAGGCTATTTCAGCTTCGCCCTAACGTTTGTAGGTGAGCTCACGGGGCTCAAGCCGGAGAGTTGCTAACACTGACCCTAGCAAGAGCAGTGCTTCGCAGAATCGGAAACGCGACCCACTGAGAAGATCCGGCGAGAAACACAGTGGGCTGTGTCTATAGGTTAATTCGCTTGTCGAGCCCTTCGGCGCAAGCGACGGGTTCGACGAGGACGGTGACCGGGGAATCCGTCCGACGGGAGACACATCAAAGGAAAAACAAAATTGTATTTTTTATTTAATTCCGAGCATTTTCATATTTATTTACCTTTTAAACCTTCTCTGGACTTCCACAAATAATTCAAGATCAAAATTAGCCAAATCGGTCCAGCCGTTCTCGATTTTTAGCGAGACTAACGAACAGTAATTCATTTTTATATATATAAATAGATAGATAGATTATGAAATTTCGAGCGCTCACCTTAGGAAAGTCATCTTCTATTAGGATCTCGAGTGAAAAGTGCACTTCTTGACCCGACGGTATAGGACATTTTGTGTTAGTGAGGAATTGGCAAGTCTTCCCCATGTCCCCGAGTTCTAGTTTGTAAGTCACTGGGAAGAACAGGGCCAAGTACGCTTTGGCTGAGGCCTTCGTGTGCATGTGTCGGATGGCGTGAGCTGGAAAAGAGAATCTTTTTATTTTTTTGTGAAAATTAAATAACTGTGCTTAGTGTGAGATTTTTTAACTTTCTCGATAGCGTAAAAGTTAATTTACATTTGTATGGAGTTGGAACGGATGACGTGACCTGGAAAAGAGAATCTTTTTATTTTTTGGCGAAAAATTAAATAACACTGTGCTGAGTGTGTGAGTCTTTTAACGTTCTCGATAGCGTAAAAGTTAATTTAAGTTTGTATGGAGTTGGAACGTTTGCCTACGTTTGCCGCTAGGGGCGCTGTTCCGACTGCATACAAAGGACAATGCCCATTTCTATGGGCGTTTGGGCCCCTAAAAAAAGTTGTCCTGTTATGATGGTTTTAACTTAATTTGATAGACAAAGAAATATCGTTTCATATTAAGAAAACGATTTTTATATTCTCACCCAGGCTTAAGAGAAATCTGTTTTTTTCTGCAGCTAAAATTAAGTTGTTAATTGTTTTCTTCGAAATCAATAATCGCTCTCATAATTATTTACAGTATTAAATAAGTTAATTATGGTTAATGTTGCTAGAAATAAGCCCTTACGTACATTTTATTATTATTATATCCTCGTAATAATAATAAAATGAAATGAAAATCCGGAAGCCGGCAACGATATTGTTGTTGTTGTTTTTAAATTCACCAATAAGCAGGCAAAGAGCGTAGCCTATACAGCCTAGTCTGTCGAAGTTATATATTTTTTATGTCAATAAAAAGCCGGTGATCTCTTTTTATTGCTTTTTGGGAGTTTTGACGTCAACTCGACGAATACCACATTGACTGAGCATGAGTTTACGCAGACCTTTTATACACAATATTACAAATACAAATAATACAAATAACACAATAAACTATTAAAAAAACATTATAATAAAAATTCAAGTGACGCTTCACTCGGGTTGCTGCCAAAACTCTCTGATCATATATAATAAGAATAGAGTAATGGTAGGCCATTGATATTTTTACTAATGGAATCATTAATATCTAAAAATATTAAATAATTCATGGTTTTAAGTAATTATTATTATTACAATATATACATATTGAATAACAAAAATAAACTAAGAAGCCTGTGAATTATAAGCATTAGCTATTTTTTTTTTATTTGTTGTTCAAGTCACAAACAACTCTTTCGTTTGACAGCATATAGGTTTGCTATAAGGCTGTATGGGCTAAGCCCTTTGCCTATTGGTGAATTTAAAAACTATGGCATGGATAGTTTTGGGATGTTATCAAATAAGTAATTTATTTTTTTGGAAAACAATGCCAGGTTGAAAGAAATGTTGATACATAAACTAAACAACGTGAAAAAATAAGGCATAGTTTTTCAAGTACAAATAGTTTTGACATAAAGTTGGCTCACTTTTGGGCATTGTCCTTTGAGTTAAGTTTTACGCTATCGATAACGATAAAAAGCTCGCACTAAGTGCACTGGTATAGTTGTTGCAAAGTACGAGCGTGCGTCTTTTATTTGTAGTTGTAATTGTAAATACACATTTTCATTAGTGTGTGCACCCGAGGGAGAGGTCAGTAGCATAGATAAGCACCTAATATGTCAGTAACAGGTCCCTGAAACTGCGACACTTTAAGACAAATACTTTTTTGTATGGAAACTAGCGACATCTTGTAACGGATGCTCCTAAACTTATACGTTGTTAAAGTTAAGACATTTAATTATTGTGTAACTAAACATAGAAAAAAAAAAACCATACAAGTCTTTATTTGATAAAGACAAATTTATTAAATTTTATCAGTTAATGGTTTCTGAAAGTTTACAAAATCCTTCATTAAAAATAAAATATAGGACAGGTAATATGTTACTGCCATCGACAGGAGCCGTGAGAAACTAATCGAAGCGAAGCCATCTAGTGGCCGATGCCCGTAAACATTTTTGTTGATTGTTTGATTTGCTTATCTATAATTAGTTTATGTGTTATATATGATTAGTAGCGAATGAGCCATCAGTCGATTTGTACTTATTGTTTCCACGTTGCTCAAGTTCCACATATTGTTCACGAAGTACGGTCATCATGTCAAATCTTAAAAGTTTTTTTTTTCTTAAGTTTTTTGTTTGCTAACCGTACGTGCTCTCAC
This sequence comes from Bombyx mandarina, assembly GCF_030267445.1. Classification (NCBI taxonomy): domain Eukaryota; kingdom Metazoa; phylum Arthropoda; class Insecta; order Lepidoptera; family Bombycidae; genus Bombyx; species Bombyx mandarina. The sequence continues at coordinate 3,165,087 of NC_143222.1, read as the reverse complement.
GCCTACATTGACAGCACGCAGTCGTACTTTGCTACAGCTATAACAATATTCTTAATTAGTCAGTATGTGCCTAAGTTACTTACTGTCTAATCATTGTATACAAAACGTGATAATTAAGATTAAACATATACTAAGATCTACGTGACAATAATACGTAAGTCAGTGGCTCTGACTCCCCAGCCCCGCCTGCTGCCTCCGGTCCCGAACAACATGGACGAGGCCTGGACCGTGGTAGTGCGGCGCGGGCCTGAAGGTGGCGACGCCTGCTGCGCCGCGTCCCAAGCCCAACTTTGCGGCCGCCGCTTCACGTCAAGAGGGTCGAGTGGAGCCGAGGGGCAAAACTGCTAGGAGAAAACCGCGCGCCCCGCGGTCGGCTGCAGTGGTAGTATAGCTGCTGCCGGCCGCCAAACAGAAGGTGATCACGAGGTGATGGCCTGGACGTGCGGTGGTGTGAATACAGACGCCCTTGGCGTGGAGGATGGCCTGAGGGTCCGGCAGACGGCCAACGAGGTTCGCTTATTATTAGAATGCTCTGCGTCGCCCGAATGCTCCCGCTGCCGAGGTGCCCCCTCCTCCCATCAAGAGGGTGGATATTCATGCGGCCGTGTTTAAAATGAGAGTAAAAGACTCGGTCCCCGGCCCGGACGGCGTTCACGGCCTGGTCTGCGACTTGGCCTTCGAGGTCCTAGAGGACCGGCTCGGGGGGCTTTTTGAAGCGTGCCTCGTCGTCGGAACGGTTCCCGTCGAAATGGAAGACGAGGGTGATGGGAGAGATGTGCTCCGCACTAGACGCTCCACTTTCCCCCCTTTGCCTTTCCATGAGTTCTGTCTCATGCAAGGTTTGGATGCTGGTTGTTGAGCGACAGGAGGTTTTAGTCGGTTCAATTCCGACATGCTCCGCCCTCCATCCCCAGTGGAGGGCGGAAGACTATTGATTCCCCCCTGACAAAAAAAAAACTATAAAACTAATATAGCTTTCACCACATTATCAAGTTGTCTTCTTTGTTTATGAAACATTTGTTGCTGTTTTTCCAAATTTGCGGTAAGCTTCTGGATTTTGTCTGCCCTTAATAATTAATTGTCCTGTTAGTGAGTGCAGCGTAGCATTATTAGTTGAGTACTAATGCCTTTTTATATGGAATCTTTCCTCACTGAAATGAGTTCATTACACAGCAAACAAATAGGCCTACCATTATGCAAGATAAAAAAGAATTCTTCAGTCCATTTTTCATGATACTGGCGACCCTCTGTATCTATCTTTTCGTTTCTTTCTACCAGACATCATTTTTGTTTACTTTTCATTCAATAAACTTAATAACAAACTATAGTTAGTAACCACCAGCAATTAGTAGTTTATAGTGACATCGATCCTTGATGCGTGTACAATTTTTCAGGTCAATCTGGCGTCTCGAAGTTGATCAAAATTACTTAAAGATTAGATGGATGATACAGGTGAAATATTTTTTTTTATTACTTAGATTGGTGGACGAGCTCACAGCCCACCTGGTGTTAAGTGGTTACTGGAGCCCATAGACATCTACAAAGTAAATGCGCCACCCAACTTGAGATAAGTTCTAAGGTCTCAGTACAGTTACAACGGCTGCCCTGCCCTTCAAACCGAAACGCATTACTGCTTCACGGCAGAAATAGGCAGGGTGGTAGTACCTACCCGTGCGGACTCACAAGAGGTTCTACCACCAGTGAATAAAAACGTATTTAAAAAAAATTAATTATTTTTGTGTTACGGATGAAAATGAAAGATGTGGAAAAAATGAGCAGCTGTTACTCGACAATGAGGTCATAATTAAGCGAATTAACACCAACGGGCGTTGAACTTTAGGTTCAAAGTAGCGATTTGACCCCGACGGAGCTTGCATCTTGGTTTCTCGCATCCAACTAATTCCACTGATGCGGGCAGTGGTCCTTTTCCCTTCGAGCCTGCGAACAAAAATTATAGCATAAGCACGCCTTAATAGTTTCTTGTTTAGAATAATACAAATTTGAAATCGTCGTGGCCTAAAAGATAAGATGCTTCGTGTGGTCGTATCGAGCGATGCGACATTGCCTGTGTTCAAATTCCGTTTGAATTAGCTTCGTATGATATATTAAAAAAAAAAGGGTGCGTGTACTTATGTACGCGCGTAAGAAGTTATACTTTATTTTTATTAAATTTATTTCTTTTTTATTTTAAATATTAAATAATTAATAAGAAATATTTAACGCTAATAATTTAATAATATTTAGTATGAATTATATTAAATAATAATTTTGTCATTTATATTACTAAAAAATGAATGTTAATAACACTTTTTTTTACGAGTGTACATGCGCGAAAGTTCTCCTGCGGCTATATTCAGACTCGCCAAGTTACGTCGGTCGTATTGTAATGAGCGATTTAGTGGGCAACTTCTTTCTGTTAATTTTGTGTCACGGTGCGCGCGCATCGTAAAATTTCACTCTCATCGATTTTTCATAACGCCCCTAAAGAAGTATAACTTCAAAAACAAAAATTAATAATAGTTTGAAAGATCATTATAAAAACACGCTTTTGTAGTTAGCTGAACTAAAAAGTAGATTATAATTTTCTATTAAATTGAAAAAAAAGATTGATAAAGAAATAAAAAGATGGTGGCACGTTTTGAGGTCTATGAGCTTCGCCACCCACTTAACGCCAGGTGGTTTAGGGTGCTGGCACACTTCTTCTGCCACGAAGCGTTTGCCTTCAAAAGTGGCAGCCATCATGGAATGCAAATGAAACTTCTATCTCGTGAGATATTGTGTACATTGCGGCGTTTATAAACTCCGATAACTCGTCTGTTGGAATACCTTATAAATTATACAAAAACATTATAAGACTAACTGTACCTGTCCGCTTCGCTGGGCATTTCAAATTAACACTATTATTTCTCACCTTCCCAAAGATTCTCATTATTAACGCCCCCGCAACTGGTGTAGGGAGTCCAACACTCATATAAATATTAGCCTATCCATTAAGTACATGTATTTTCTACATGGATACCAAGTTTCAAGTCAATCTGATGCAGGGTTCAGTAGTTATAACGGAACATCCGTAAAAAGTACTGTAGATTTATATATTAGTATAAATAACGTAAAATTGCGGATGAAAGAAAAAAAATACTATTATTATTATTATTATTTTTTTATTGCCTTTGTAGGCAAACGAGCGTACGGCCCACCTGATGGTAAGTGGTTACCGTCGCCCATGGACTTCAGCAATGCCAGGAGCAGAGCCAAGCCGCTGCCTACCGCTTAATACTCTTATAACTAATAATAATAATACTCTTAATGAATACTCTCAATACTATTATAACTTATGCTAGTTTAGTTTGCCCTATAACTTGTCACTCATTCTAGGTAAATACTACACTGAAAATCTCCTTTGAAGTACTAACGTCAAACGAAATACAATCACGAAAAAACCCCACCAATTCGTTTTGTCTTTATTTAATAATTTTATATTCTATATTTTTATTAAAATAACTGTATTAATTTCCTTTTTATTTATTTATTATTAAAGGAAATAGTCAGTGTGCTTGTATCGTGCAGTCATTAGTACAGCGCCATTAAAAAAATGACGATTAAAAGACGAGAAAATTATGAAAAAAAACTTACATTTATCAACATCAGTCCCTTGGATTACGACAATTGTCCACAAACACAAAAACGTCGCTAAATATAAACGAACCAGTACTGTCATCGTTATATTAATTTGAACACGCGACTAATCCTTCGCGTCGTCTCTTTAAGAGCTCATCGCTGTTACAGATTGCAATGCGTTTTGCATACCTCCCGCATGCGGTCTAACCTTGATTGCAGATAGTTATTTTTTTTTTGTTCTATTTTATGCGTAACATCTAGTCGTAAAGGGTAAGACGCTGCGTGTTGTCATATCGAATTATACAACTTAATAATTTTTTAAATACCAATGCTGATATCCTCGGGAGCGTTACCTTAGCGTGTAGGTGAGCTCTCGGGGCTCAAACCGGTGGTGTTGCTAGCGCTGGCCCTAGCCAGAGCAGTGATTTGCAGAATCTACCACCGGATCGGAAACGCGACCCACTGAGAAGATCCAGCGAGAAAATTAGTGGGCTGTTTGTGGGTTAATTTACTCGCCGAGCCCTTCGTCGCAAGCGACGGACTCGGCTACCGGTGACCGGACAAACTGACCTAAAGCTAACCGACCGACGACCACGATGAAGGAATAAAATAGTACAACCAAATAAATCTAACTTGTAATGTCTCTAAGCTTACTGGGCTTTATTTTAAGGCTACTACGGTTGGTTTTACAGTACTTTGACGTTGATTACATGCGTCATTCACGTAGTGATATATAAGGAGCGTAATAGCCATCAGACAACAGAAGAGGCGATATATTAGCTTATACTCAATGGTTAATTAAGTACAATAAGATATATGATTTCCATCAGAGACTTAGAATTGCCCATGAGTAGATTTTGAGCGCAGTGCATTCTCTTCTCCACTTTTTAATTGATGACACCTCAACATTTAATAGTTAATTGATGCCCATGTCAGAAATCAGTTATCTGTTCGTCAGTTCGTCATGACTAGAACTGTATTATTATGTATCTATCTCATAGAGTATAATTCAAAATGTCATTATAACTTTTAATAAAGTCGGTTAAGTCAGTGCGATATACTCTCACACAGGTCGTCGTACTCGACAAAGTGATCGAGGAGGTTGACGTGAATGGCTGCCCCAACCTTTAAGCCGAAACGCATTACTGCTTTACGGCAGAAATAGGCAGGGCAGTGGTACCAAATATAAATTTTATGCAGCTATTTTTAGACTAGATTAGATTAATTTAGAATTGTAACTATGACAATATAATTAGAAACTTTCATATTTGCGAGTTAAAGTAACTTGTGATTGCAAATGCGATAGATATTACTCAAATCTCGCTGTACTTGGACTTAAATTCTTAACTAATTATCAGAACTATGTCAGCCGTGGTGCTCAAACAAAGAGATATGTAAATAACATAACAAATCAGTCATAGAATTATTTCCGCGTTTATACAATGTTTATCACTGAGAAATACGCAAATAGCACTACGAAATAAAGGGGAATATGTGTTAACGGGTTTTTAATGTTCACGGACTGCCGTGCGCTAGTTTGTTTTAAATTTATCGGTGACTAGGAAAAATGCGAATAATGTTGCTGTACAATTATAAATTGGACGAAAAAGGAAGGTGTTAACCTCCAAACCTTTAGATTTCGATTAACAAAATATGAGGAGATTTTTATTCTTAGTTTTTAACATCTTGACCTTAATTTTGTGTTTCTTATATGATTCTTTAAAGCAAATTTAAAGTGAACCATTAATACAATACTGTACATCTAGAGCAGGGATTCCCAAACTTATTTTGTCTATTGCCCATTTTGAGAACAAATTATTTTTTAGCGCCCCCATTTTATCATCTACTTAAAGACCACTATAGCGAGAGCTCAGTCGGTATCTAAGAGTCCTCCTAGATAAAATTACAAATCACCTCCCAAGCTTCTACGTTGTACGTTTATTCTATAGGTGAGAAGAAAATCAAAGGACACATGTACTTTAAGGCGTTGACCTCCAAACCTTTGGACTTCGATTAAGAAAATTTAAGGAGATTTATATTCTTAGTTGTTAACATCTAGGCACCACTTGTTATTTCTCCTCAAGATGAGAAAGCACTCATCAATAGTCCAAGATAGGTCGGGATGACGTCTAATATCTAAATTTAAGTTATTGTTTGCATACCTTTTCGCGACTATCGACCTTAATTTTGTGTTTACGTGGTGGTGTTAAATGAAGGCTTAATCTCAAATGATTCCTTAAAGAAAATTAAAAGTGATCCATACAGCACAATACCGTAGATCTAGATGATCCAATGGATTCAGTCTTTCAATGAAGACGAGAAGAAGAGACCTATACACAGCATTGGGTGAGCACGGGTTGAAGAAGAGAGAGAAATCCAAACAAACAAACAATAAGAGCGAAATAAATTTGAATATCTACGATTTGTAGTCAGGATCACTTTTTCGTAACTCTTATGCTAGTAACTGTAGTATTTATTAAATGAGGGGCATCAAATTTAGCTATAGTGACATTATACGAAAATTTATAAAATGGCTTTTGTGTAAAAATTTTATAGTTTTGGATCATAATTCATGGGTGTGATTAAGAAAGTCAAACCATAAACAAATAAACAGATTAATTTTAAAGAGTTAATAATAATTTAACAATTGCTCGAAATTTATTTTAGTAGCAAAATGTAATGTGATGATCCTATCAATTTAATTTTTAATATAAATTTTTTTTTAAAAGTCCTTTTAATCATAATTCTGGCACGGTACGTCCCGTTTTCAAAAATATATATAAAAAATTTATTAAATCTGTCAATTTAAAACCGGTACATTGCCTGTTGACATTTGGGCTTACATTTTAATCCGGAGCAATCACACGGCGGTCATAAGATCGCCGTACGCCCCATCATCGTCAAACAATGTTTTAATTAAAACTTCGGAATCGAATTATAATCAGTCCTCAGTGACCTACAGATGAAGTGAGAGCTTCGGGCCCGGTCTAAATTGTTTTGTGTATTTATTTAATTGGATTTACGTTATGGACGTTGCCTTTGTGACGAATAAAGGATTTACAGTGATTTGTATATGGTTGAAGTTAATTGTTATGCAAACTCTTGCGTGCTATTGATTTCTGGAATTGTCCTTCTTTTTGTTTTTCCTACCTGAGCTGGTAAGCTTGGGGTATATGCCAGCGTAACCTGGCGAGTAGCTGAGCTCACGTGGCCCTAACCTGATTCCGTTGCTAAAACTAACCCTAACAAGAGCAGTGCTCCGCAGAATCTACCACCGGATCGGAAACGCGACCCACTGAGAAGATCCGGCGAGAAACTCAGTGGGCTGGGTCTGTGGGTTAATTTACTCGTCACGTCCTTCGTCGCATGCGACGGGTTCGACGAGAACGATGACTGGTGCTTGAGATACCTAAAAGCACCAACGTGGATCGGGTGGAGGCGACGGCGACTGTTTACTATTCAGTCCAGGGGTTATGGGTTGTCCCTCTAAGATGAGAAGGTACAGAAGCAGTAGCAACAGTAGAACTCTTAGGTGTATTCCTGATCCGATGTCAGGAATACACGTAAGAGAACGGAAAGGAGTAAAGGAATGCAGAAATGACGGCGTTTAAGATATTTGGCCGTTTGGTATAGAAGCGAAGATTGAATCATGAATAAGTAGATCGACTGCGGATTTTGGGAGCAATAAAGATTGAAACTGGTAATATAGGACGTCTTGTGAGTCCGCACGGATAGGTGCCATTACCGTGCCTATTTCTACCGTGCCTATTTCTGTTCTGAAGCAGTAATGCGTTTCGGTTTGCAGGGCGGGGCAGCCGTTGTACTGTAAAAACTTTGAACTCATGTCCCAAAGTGGGTAGCGGCTTTTACGTTGTAGATGCTTATGGGCCCCGAGAACCACTCAATACCAGGTGGGCTGTGAGCTCGTCTATTTAAGCAATAATGTGAACTTTACCGAATATTCGGCCAAATTATTGCCTATCAAATATGTCACAAGTACTTAAGGCATACGGTGCTATGAATATTGGCGAGATCTTGAACATTATCTCCGCAATCGATGGCTGTGTCAAGTAGATATCGGCAGTTCCTGTAACCCTCTCCTTCGTAATCTGTTTAGGGTTGATAAATATACTTAATTAGAAAATTATTATATGAAATTTTTTGTTAGTGATATGCTAATAACTATTCATAATGTTCATGAAGTCATATCAAATGCAGATTCATATCAATGTTATTGGTTTTATTTAATTCTGGTATACTATATGAAATATTAATGAATGTAATATGGATGCAAAATCTGAAGCAAAAGAAATGAATTAAAAAAAGTGCATGCGTACAAAGTACACATGTCAGAAGTGAAACTTTTTTGGCGAACTAATTTATAAGTCTTGCTTATATTTACACAAATCTAAAACTTTGGATTTCCGAGACTTAGAGGATGGGAAAAAGGAAGATATGTTCCCGCCAAAAGTCTATCAAATATCAATCTCAAACCTCAGTGTTGACAGTCACATTATGTTTAGATTTCTAAATTGTAAATGACTAATATTTTGCAAATTGAATTGACTAATTTAATTTCATGCTATTTGATTAATGTTCCAAATTCTTTTCATTTCATTTCAATTCCTATTAACATTTTTCACAAAAAAAATATAAAATATTAGGCTGTACGGTATGATACATTTGCCTTTCCAGTTGAAAAACTACAACAACTACTAATACTACTGTCATTTGACAAGTACTTAATTTCAATAGTAGTTTGATGTCACTTCCGTTGCATACCTGCGTGACGTTCTGAAAAAATTTTACCCTCATGCTAAAGAAGTTTCACTTCAAAAATGCAGAGGGTATTCGAACGAAATTCTTGAAAACGAAAAGTGGTGAGTTGCAACACCACAGAACTGAAAACACTTTTGATATTATTAATTACGCGTAATGCTACACTATTTAAATCAAATAAAACTCAATAACACGCGAGCGATACATTGCTTACTCACGGGCTATGAACTTACCATAATTACGGGCTTCGTTTATGGATTTTTCGTATAGCAAATCAATAATGTTTACCGGCTCATATCAGGCAAGTTATTTGCTGTCCTTTCGAGATCGTTATCTTCATTAATGCTCTGTAAAAATTTAAAGATTTAAGCGTATGTCTTAAGCTGCGAGCCGATGAGAACGAGTAATCAAATCGGACATCTTTTGGATGGCTGTGGGGAAACCGAACACGTATATTGTCTGCCCAATCTAAAAAAAAAAAAAAAAGTAGTATAGGTACATGAGCCGAGAATGCGATTTCGAGCAATATAGCGCTTCACGGGAATAACCATATTTGGGATAAACGATCGGGAGGTACAATAAAGTTCTATAGGATCTGTGACGTATATGTTTTGTGTTGTCGTTGATTTTAATGTTTCTGTTCAAACAATCGGATCTAGATGGAGCACATGAGATATTTCCATTCTCTTAGAATTCATTGCTTCTCTGTATGATTTAAATAATAAAACAAATAAAAGTATATACGAAAAAATGAAAAATAAAGATTTCTTGTTCCATTAAAATTGGACGCGCCAAAAGAAATTTGTATTATTATTAGTACGAAAGTAACACTGTCTATAAAAATTTTTCATTCCCAAACTGAACCGAAAATATAGACAATTAATTTTTCTTCCAGCTCCCTTTTCTTCAGCTTCTCTTCTCTCTAACGGTAGGCAGCGGCTTGGCTCTGCCCCTGGCATTGCTGACGTCCATGGGCGACGGTAACCACTCACCATCTGGTGGGCCGTATGCTCCTCTGCCTACAAGGGAAATAAAAAATAATAATCTTCCAAACAAATATCTTTAAGCAGGGCCGCGAAAGGGGAATCATAATAAAAATTAGACGTCATATTATAGATGTGTGTATGCACAATGTAACTCTTAAAAAAAAAAATAGTTTAAAATTTATAGGTTTGTGTTGGATTTTCTATAAAAGCGTATTTTGTTAGTTTTTTTAAATTATTATTTATTTTTCATTTTTTAGTTGAATTTCAATTATTTCAATTGTTTATTTTTAATAATTTTTTTAATTGAATTGTCATATGTCCTTAATAAGTATACCAAATTTCGAATTAATCCGACGTTTTTAAGGGGGTCAAAATCATGTTCAAAGATTCCGTTACATTCTAACATACATGCGTCTGAAGCTAATAAAAGCGTATTAATTTTATAGATAATAACTGAACAATGTTTCTAAGCTTTTATATGCACATCAGTATTATGTAATAATTCGCATTGTATCATCCCTGTACCATTCGCGAGACGAAGGGCCCTATCGAGCGAGTGTAATCTCGAATATCGAAATCTCGAAAAAATTATATAAATAGTTAGAAAATACCCATGCTTATACAATGCCACATCTGATCACTCGATTTCTTAATACTTTTAAATTTTGACACTGCTATCGAAAGGCACTATGATTTGGCGAATGCGTTGCGTCAAGGAGCGTTGGACTCATCTAGTGAATTTGAAGAGCGCGACGTTAAGTACGCGGCGCTAAGTACGCGTTCTGTTTGACAAAGGCTTTAACCTTACTACGGACGATTTCCTCGACGTAGGAATAACATCGTGTAATTAATAACGACCGAACGGTTTTTCATTTGTTAGACCAAAGTTCTGAATGTTTCACGCACAACTTGTATTTTCGTAAGATAATTTTACAAAAGTTACGAGTTTGTGTTTTTAGTATTTTAACTTGTGTTAGGGCGTGTTGTGAGGTCGCACGCACTGCCTATTTCTGTTGCGAAGGTGCAATGCGTTGCGGTTTAAAGGGTAAGACAGCCGTTTGTTCTGTTACCTACGCGCTGGGGTTCCGGATAAATAAATGTTCCACCAAAGTACAACTAAAAACTGTATTCAACACTTAGAACACTTAAAAGGCTTCACAAACAATTTAAGATTCTCAATTTGCTTCTTCCGCTTCGCTTCAGTTGATCCGTTCGCTGTTTCGCTTCGAGTAGTTCCGATTACTAACTGACTGCGTGCCATCTCTGCAACGCTTTTATAGCTGATACCACATCCCTATAATTATCGAGAATATTCCACACAAGTCGAGTATTGTGTTTCCCTATCTGACAATAGATGGCGTTTTACTTCTCAAGCGTTCTAGATGCTACTAGATACTTCTATATTCGTTCGACTATTCGGTGATAGATGGCGTTACTCTTACCAGCGTAACAGTACTATTCAGTGTGCTCAGTGCGAGTTTTTTAATGTTCTCGATAGCGTTAAAGTTAACTCAAATTTGCATGCCATTGGAACAGCGCTCCTAGCGGCAAACGTAGGCAAACGTTCCAACTCTATACAAATTTGAGTTAACTTTTATGCTATCGAGAACGTTAAAAAACTCTCACTAAGCACACAGTTGAGACTTAAGCTTCAAGTCAGAAGGTGACTTTTTTTTTTTTTTTTTTATTGCCCTTGTAGGCAGACGAGCATGCGGCCCACCTGATGGTGAGTGGTTACCGTCGCCCATGGACTTCAGCAATGCCAGGGGCAGAGCCAAGCCGCTGCCTACCGAAACCGACTTCACGGTGAAGGTCAAAAAATCATGGGTCGTGAAATCGGTCGCTCGTCTACGCGAAAAATAGATAGGCCGGTGATGGATGGAGGCTGCCACGACCCTCAGAAATGAGTAATGAAGGAGGTTTGTAAATATAAATACATTGTTATAGTTTTCGGATTTTTTCTATAGGTAGGTACTGCCATAATTTAGCTTTATAACTGTTCTATCTACCCTTGAAAACATTTTTTTATACCTGTTCTAGTGACCTCATACTGGTTCATACTGGATTCACCGAGCGAGTAGGTGATCTCACGGGGCTCTAACCTGACGAATTTGTTAACATTGGTCCTAGCAAGAGCAGTGCTTCGCACAATCTACCACCGGATCGGAAATGCGACCCACTGTGAAGATCCGGCGAGAAACACAGTGGGCTGTGTCTGTGGGTTAATTTACTCGTCGAGCCCTTCGTCGCAAGCAACGGGCTCGGCGAGAACGATGACCGGTGCTTGAGGTACCTAAAAGCACCGTTAGTGGATCGGGAGGATCCGGAATGACGTGTATCTTGTGGGACAATTGTCACCAATATTTATAATAGAAAAGTAGCGGTAGCTTAGTCATGAATTCTCTTGAATACCCTCTTAAACAATTGTTTACACACGTTGGACGTTTAGATAACCACCAATATCAACATTAAGTAAACCTTGAAAAAAAAATATAGTATTTTGTTTTGTTCTATGTTCAAGAAATATAGGTTTAGAGTAAGACGGGAATATTTGCGGTCTCTTTCTTAACTACAGAACGAGTTTGGAACTAACAGAGCTCTCGCCGTTTTTTTAGTTCTGGCTCTGCTAAAAATAAGCGTGAAAAAAATTACACGTTTTGGGTGCCGGTTCCAAATATTTTGTTAAGGGTTCTGTAGGAACGATTTTTGAATGAAAGAGGTTTTGGTTAAAACATTATGCCCTGAATAGAGAAATGCCTCATAGATGTCACTGGCGAATTCGAACATCACGTATTGACTTGATATTTTATACAGCTTATCACGCTTCATGAGATATTTCTTTCGTAATGCAAATAAGGAAAATCACAGGGAAGCATGTCGGCTCTCTTAAGAAAGAATATGCATTTTTATGAATCTTAATAATTATTCAACCGGTTTGGTTCGCCTCATATTTGTACGCGGGTAAATAAAATTATGCGAACGCTAATCATATATATATTTTTTGTTGTTATTCATATGTCGTATTTGCATTGTCATACGAAGGGCCAATCAAAAGCATTTGTTAAAAAAATATAAGCGCTTACAAGTTGCATAAAGTGCGTGTAATTGGGGGCGAAATCCAAATTATGTGTTGCGGTACCCTAAAAGAAAAACATGAAAGTCGACATCCACACTTCAGTGTCAGAAGCATTTTTCAATTTAGTTGGAGGCAAAAAAAGTTCTTTTTTTTTGTTCAATTTCAGAATTTCCGAGTGTTTTAGTTCCAGATGCATTGGCTTAATGAGAAGCTTATTAGCGAATTAATTTTGCGTGAAACCGCTGATTGGCAATTAAATAATTAATTTGTAGACACAATACGCGTAACTGATAATTTTGCGAGGGGCATATTCACGCCGCCGCCTGAATCCTTTATAAGGACGAATATGTTACATTGCCTTGTTGAACACTAGCTGACCCGGCAGACTTTGTAGTGCCTCAATCGATAAATAAAAGAGCTAAACTTTTGTATAAAATAAACTTAAGACGAACAAAAGGAATCCGTCCTTGGGGATACATCAAAGGAAAAACAAAATTGTTATTTTTATTTAATCGGGGGTATTTTCATATTTATTTACCTTTTAAACCTTCTCTGGACTTCTACAAATAATTCAAGATCAAAAATAGCCAAATCGGTCCAGCCGTTCTCGAGTTTTAGCGAGACTAACGAACATCAATTCATTTTTATATATATAGATAGATAGATAGATATAGATTGAACATTTCGAATGACCCGCGGTTGATGTAGTAGTTAGCGGCTCTAGCTGATGGGCCGAAGATTACGGGTTTGATTCCCGCATCGGGAAAACATTCGTATGATGAAGGTTTTTTTTTTTTTTTTTTATTGCCCTTGTAGGCAGACGAGCATACGGCCCACCTGATGGTGAGTGGTTACCGTCGCACATGGACTTCAGCAATGCCAGGGGCAGAGCCAAGCCGCTGCCTACCGCTAAAAAGGTAAGAACGGAACGTATGAAAAGAGTGTGGAACGGAGCGTTAAGGTGTGAGTGCGAGAAAACTGTAAGAAAGAGAAAAGAGAATCACAGAGACAAGCAAGATGGCGAAGACAATTGAATAACTAAGGCGTATCAAAGGTGTCAGATAATTTTGAATTATAGAAGATTTGAGAAAAGAACAATGAAAGTGCAAAAAAGGAATAGTCTTATTTTATTTACCACGGTCCCAATTCTACATATAAGTTAAGTAATATATAAGTCTCATATCCTTAATAGAACCTTAGTTTGGGGCCCGTCTGAATGTCGTTCTGAATATAATAATACCTACATATATAAAATAAATAAATATTTACTAACAATCACGTCACGTTGACTGGTCCCGTCCTAAGTTCGTAAAGAACTTAGTCTTGTGTTACAGGTACCAGATAACGGAAATTAATGTAAGATTTTTATTATACACATACATATATCTAATATACATCCATAACCCTGGAAAAGACATTTTATATTTATCATACAAACATCCTCCCTTGGCGGGATTCGAACCCGCGACCCCCTTGTGTAGTGATCATGTCACTTAACACTACACCAGACGGAAGTTAAATGAATGAATGATTAAATGGTTATGAAAGCTTATGATAGTATCCTTGATGCGATTTAGAGTTTGGCCACATTCCTTCTGCTCTACGACAGCTGCCGCTAGTTCATAGATATAAGCTAAACCAAGTTCATATTAATTCTGTATTATGCATGCACGGTTACGAATGCAGAACGGACAAATGCTGACCCCATTCCGCTGTACCTGATGTTTATTACTTTTTAATGCGCTCCGAGTACCTTTTGATTTCAGTTCCGCAGCTCGGATTTTCAAGAGCTTGTAATTTTCATAGGGCGCTGTCGCGATGTTTGCTATGCTCTATAAACATTTTCGTAAACTCCGATAATTCGGCCACGTTCCGATGTGATTAATATTGTTTGAAAAAGGCCCACTTTGTTATCTGTTCGCGTGCTAACTATTTATGTCTATCTTCTCTTCTATAGGATCGCGACCACATGCGAAGTACTTCCAATGTGCTCGATTATGGATGGCATGGACTGCATGGTACAGACTACCACCAAGTGCTTGTCTTGCTAGATCTGACCATCTGGTTGGTGTTCTGCCCACGGCGCGCTTGCCCTTTCCTCCTCCTCGAGTCGTGTTCCTCATGTCTGAGGGTCGTGACCACCATCACCCATGAGCTTCAAACTTAAGATCTTTTTCCACTTTCCCCTGTCCACGGCGTCATGCAGCGCGCTGTATACTGTACTGTCCAAAGCGGTGCGGATCTGATCGGACCAACGAGTCTGGCTGCGGCCTCTAGATCTGTTAGATCTGCTTGCCCTTTAAGCGACCCGTAATTATGAGCTTCTCTAATTCATGTCTGGGAGACCGCATGATGTGTCCGAAGAAGCTCATAACACGTTCCCGGCAGATGGAAGAGAGAGAGAGCCTATGTCTATCACTAGGACATAAACCTTCGCTGAATTCCTAAAAATATAACTGTAGGATTCTATCGAATAAAAGACAGGGCAGCTTATAACAAATTACTAATAAAGAAATAAAGAAAAATTTGTACGTACTCGATGAGTTAATGTTCAATGTTAATGTTAATGTTCAAGTATTGACTTTATTTTTGTTACTTCATTAGAGATAAAAAGACTTAAATGAAATGTTCTTCTAATTTTTATTATGGTTCAATCAATCCATAATGTTCGGATTTAACGAAATATGGAAACCTTATTGATTTGATCGCAACTTTGGTCTGGTGGTTAGTGATTCTAACTATTTACAAGATTCGGTTTTGATTATTAAGAAATGTAGCATTCAGGGTCAGAATACGCATCATTTAGGACCATATAGGTATTACTTATTTGGTATATGTTAGTTTTTTATTTTATTGTTGCGTATCCATAAGATTTGACGGACTACCAGGGCCGGATTTAGGGGAGGGCAACCGGGGCAAAAGTTCCGAGGCCTCCACAAATGGAGGGCCCTCACAATAGAGACTTTGGAAAAAAATCTTTCAAATTCCGTCAAGTAAACCCTAGTAGGCGGCGGGGCGAGTGAGGGAAAGCTCTCCTCACTACGCAGAAACCCGCCGCCGCCGAGCAGGGGGTCGGGACCGGGGTCGTATCCGTGACCTGGCCCCCTAAGAGCTAGGGGTCCCACCCGTTTTGTGCGGGGAGAGACCCAGACGTGGGGTGGCGTGCTTGGCACGCTCACCCGCAATAGGAAGCCGGGTGATGGTAGACTGCGTTCCCCCGACCGCTCTGGGGGAAGGTGTAACGCGGCGCCATCAAAGCGGGCTCTCGGCCCGCTGAACGAGGGAACCGGTGGTCGTGTCGCTGGCGGCCACCGGTCCGGCGTCCGTGGGACGGTGGGATGGATGTAATGTGCTCTGCGTCAACCCTGTCCCGCCGTTTCAATAGCCCCGACTGGGCTCCGGCCCGGTCCGAGGTAGGGCGCCGGTTGTGAGCGGCAGGAGTTTTTAGTGGGTTCAACTCCCACATACCCCACCTGCCGCGCGGGTGGGGATCCAGCGATTTTCTCCTGTGGAAAAAAAAAAAAAAAAAAGTAAACCCTAGTAAACATTTTTTCCTTCTCCTTTGATATTCTTTTTTTCGCTGTTTTACTCAACGTTAATGTTAACAATAAGCTTTAATTTCATATAATTCTTGTCTCCGATAATATTTATGTATGTTTGTTAAATACCGAAAGAAACTACGTGGTTTCACAATAATTATTTTATTGGAAAACTCGACTGAAAAAAAGGTTCATTTTATTTGGAAAATAATTTGGGGCCAGGGAGCCTCTACTCTACTACCTCTAAATCTGGCCCAGTGGACCACAATGTAAACAGGCTACCAGAGACCATAGATATCAGAAATAGAATTCCGTCACTTGCCTTGAGACCGGAGATCGATTATAATGTAGTTACCACGGCTTGCATTGCACCATAGCTTTGCTATAGTAATAGACAATACGGTTATAGTTAAGCGTGCGGGTCTGTAAGTATTGTCTCTTACTACGAGTAAATTATTAGCTACCAAATTCAGAATTAAACAAAGCAAAATGACTAACTATGTTTGAAAGCCATAGGAATGTTAATACAAAATTGGAAATTTTTCTTTTTGTGAAATTCATTTATGCTTGTTCACGTTTTTCCAGATCATTTATAGATAAAAAAAAATCGCATCGCTTTCACATTAGCCCTTCCCATCGTCATCGTTCAACTGTGAACAAACGCATCCATCTGTGTCCGGCAGATGTCATTCGCAAACCTCGCCAAAATGGCCGCCGATACAAAATGGCCGATGAGCTGCTGGCTGTTTTAAATGAAATAAATTGAAAATACGTGTCATTCAATTCGGTTTTGGAATTTATAAGAGCCAGGGATGTACGATGTGATGTTTCTGTAGGTATGTGAAAAGATATAATTAATGTTGTGATAGTAAATCTTATCGTCATTATACCAAGCGAGTAATACATCATTATTTTGTTAATTATTAAAATTATATGGAAAATAATGTGTAAGGATTTTTTTAAGGCTTTCACTTACTAATAAAATAGTCATCTTTTAAAAGAGATAACTTGTATTACAAGTATTCTTAGAAAAAGCTCCATACTTATCTACATAGTTCCGCAAAAGCCACAAAACATTTCTATACACGGTCTATTAATTTCGTTTATATTCGGTTCTGGGCGTTTCTAGTTGGCCACATTCATTCAGTGTGCTGTTTTTGACAGCTCAATTCCTGTAGAAATGTTACTTATGCTATTCTCGACCCTCCATTACTCACAGAACTAAAGCGATATATTTCTTTACATACTCTAATATTGGTAACAGTAATTTTGTAAATGTGAAAGTAGCTAGGTAATTTTGTATATTTGCCTTGTTAAGAAGTCAGAGCGTGATGACGGGAGCTTCGATTGTCGATAGCCTCAGTAACACAATAGAGGTGAAATATACTAAAGCAACATTTCTAAAGAATAACCGATCAATTATGAAAAATCAAGCAAAATCAATTTCTTTCTATTACGAAAGGAACATTATAAAGAAATTCATGTTGTCCACGTAGGTTATGTTAAAGTTGATATTCATAACGTCTCGAAAAGACTGTATCGTTTTATTCATATTTCAACTTCAACAAAAAAATTCAGACGCTTCTTTGTCCGGGGATATTTAACACCGGTGAGTAATATTAAGGCTTTTATTTTCAGAATAAAAAAAATAAGTTAATCCCTAATCCTACGTCTATGTAGTATGAGTGGTGCTTAATAACAACTGTCCCAAGAGTACGAAAGTGGTTTATTATAAAAATAAATGACAAAATGACAAGAACTAAAATGTTATCTGTAGTTTTTTTGCTGGTAGCCTAAGGGGCTATTCCAGCTACGCCTGGACGCGTAGGTGAGCTCAAGGGGTTAACTTGAGAGAATTTGCTGGCACTATTGGGTCGGAATCGCGACCCACCGAGAAGATCCGACGAGAAACTCAGTGGGCGATCTGTTGTTTGTTTGTTGACTTGTGCAGTCCCATTACTCAAACTACAAGAAGGATTTGCTCTAGAAATAGGTAAGATGGTGCTACCGTCCAGGTATATAATACGCTACCACCATTAAAACTGTTATTGACACAGCTACTGTCTTCGGCAGTTCAGTGAAGGAGTTTGTCACCACGAAAGTGAGATATTTTCGCAAGCAAGCTCAACAAATTACTCAAAGAAAATTAAGCTGCAGTATCCTAGTCTGGAATGAAATACATATGAATAGCGGCACGGTGTGAATAAAGCTCTGCGTATTTCACATTCATATTTATTTTATAAAGAGCGGATATTTTATGGTCGTCGTGTGTGTGTGTGTGTGTGTGTGCATCCGAACTGAGAATACGCGGCCCGTCAGTGTCAAATTACGTCACTCCCGCGTCGCGTCAGCGCTCCGCTAATGAAGTAGGGATGGGGGCTATGTACGATTCAAATTCGATTTTTTTTATTGGAGGCAATTTTTATTCTAGAACTTTTTCAGGCGCGGGTCTGTGCCTGCGATTTCATACGGGCTATAAAATTGTCTTTTGTCGCTCGATTTTTGTTAAGTTATTTCAGATTTTGGGCGGTAACCGCTGCTAACAAACTCTCGGTGGCTCATAGCCGGTTCACCATATAAAATTACATCTTAAAGCTCATCATCCTGCCCTTCTCCCAGTCACCTGGGGCCAGCGCAGCATGTCTTCTCCTTCCATACTCTTCTATCATATACCATTTCTTCGCTCACTCCCTTCTTACCCATAGACGTATATTAGAGTAACCTTGACAATTCAGCGAGACTAGACACAGACTAGGACAAGATGTCGCAGAATGGGCCGATATTTTCATTATTTCTTGACAGAGTGGGAGTATGGTGAGTAGTCGTGCAAAGAGATCGCGCAGCATGAAACGATGGTAGTTCCTAGACGTCTTCACTTTACCTAAGTCAGGCAACGAATGTGCTTCAATTCAACCCGAGCGACGACACCTCGACTCTGCCGAAGCACTCCACCCGAAGTGAGTCGATGTTTCACGAGCAGTTGCGGCTCGTATCCACTAGGTGGCGCCCTTTCGCTTCGTTTTGTTGTGTCCGTATGCGACAACATAATAATATATGTGTAGATATATATAAAAATGAATTGCTGTTCGTTAGTCTCGCTAAAACTCGAAAACAGCTAGACCGATTTGGCTAATTTTGCTCTTAAATTATTTGTGGAAGTTCAGATAAGGTTTAAAAGGTACATAAATATGAAAGTTCCGGAATTAAATAAAAATAAAAAATTTGTTTTTCCTTTGATGTGTACGGACGGACGTCGGACGGATTCCTTTAGTTTGTTTTAAGTTTATTTTATACAACAGCTTACGTCTTTATTTACCGATTGAGGCACTACGAAGTTTACCGGGACAGCTAGTATGTGATAAAGAATATATTTACGACCATTTTACGAAATGAAATCTTAAATAAATGAAGCCGAGATTAAAAAAAGAATTAAGTACACATACTAACCGGTTAAAGGCCGTCAAAGCGGCACTTTCGACTTTTTGTATAGATGGATGAACGAGCTCATGACCCACTTAGTGTTAAGTGATCATCGCACCTTGCCAACCCGCTCAATCCCCTTCAGGCATATGCAATAATAAGAAGCAGGTTAAAAATCCTCGAAGGCATGCTCCGAAAAACGTTAATAAATAAAATCGTAAAAAAGTCCTCACATCCGGGTAACGGATAAATAGTAATGAGGATATCCGCATTTCGTAACAATCCACAGCCCTATTCACAGGTAGGGAAAGGGTGATACGCAGTGGGTAAAAACGCCAATCTCGATTCAGTGCGTTGATCTAATTCCCTTTTTTTTTTCGCCCCTCCGGGAAATATCTGATATAATGAAGTCTGTTTAGTGGGTAAGATTGAAACTTTTGCTTTTGTCTTGGGAAATATCTCGAAGTGAGCTTGGGTTTTGTGTTGGCGTGATGACGTCACGCAGGTTCGGTATAAATTCGAATTACCACTATTCATATTGCTTCTTCAACATTCCGGATCCTGCGGAAAGAATGGAAAGCAGTCGACGTCGCCCAAAACACGTCATCTCGGATCCTCCCGATCCTCTAACGGTGCTTTCAGGTACCTCAAGCACCGGCCACCGTTCTCGTCGAACTCGTCGCTTGCGACGAAGGGCTCGACGAGTAAATTAACCCTCAGACACAGCCCACTGAGTTTCTCGCCGGATCTTCTCAGTGGGTCGCGTTTCCGATCCGGTGGTAGATTCTGCGAGGCACGGCTCTTGCTAGGGTTCGTGTTAGCAACGTCGTCAGGTTTGAGCCCCGTGAGCTCACCTACTAGTTAAGGTTACGCTGGAATAGCCTCTCAAGGCTACCAGCTTAGGTAGGAAAAAAAAAGCTTCTTCAGGCGGCAACGCGACAACAAGGCGCCTCTTTTCGTGAGAGAATAATTCTCACTCATGGCTCCAATCTATCTATGATCTCAGACAGTAACGTCAAAGTGCCAATCTCCATCGGCAGACCGACTTGAAGTCGTTGTGGCGTAAAGGATAAGACGTCCGGTGTATTCGTATGTAGCGATGCACCGGTGTTCGAATCCCGCAGGCGGGTACCAATTATTTCTAATGAAATACGTACTCAACAAATGTTCACGATTGACTTCCACGGTGAAGGAATAACATCGTGTAATAAAAATCAAACCCGCAAAATTATAATTTGCGTAATCACTGGTGGTAGGACCTCTTGGGAGTCCGCACGGGTAGGTACCACCACCCCGCCTATTTCCTCCATGAAGCAGTAATGCATTTCGGTTCGAAGGGTGGGGTAGCCGTTGTAACTATACTGAGATCTTAGAACTTATATCTCGAGGTGGGTGGCGCATTTACGTTGTAGATGTCTATGGGCTCCAGTAACCACTTAACACCAGGTGGGCTGTGAGCTCCTCCACCCATCTAAGCAATAAAAAATAAAAATAAAAACGTGAGTTATTGTGTTAGCTGCCTTCTCATAATTATATAGTGCAAAGGGAATCTTACAAACACGATTCATTGTAGGCATTTACTGTTTCCGATTTGATTATTGTTTATATGGGTGGTCGTGTTAAGTTATAACCTGAGTCCATAGACATCAACATAAACGCCCCCATCCACCTCGAGACTTGAGTACTAAGTCTCATTTTTATAGTGCAACGACTGCTCCGCCCATCAAACCGCAACGCATTACTGCTTTAAGGCAGAAATAGGCAGAATGGTTGTACCTACTCGTGCGGACTCACAATACGCCACACCTGTACCTAACTAATTATTTCTGACTGATTTCTGAATACATAACTTGTAAATGATTACAATGAAAATATTCATTCCATATCCCGATTATAAATTCGTTTGCTGAATATAGACTGACTTTGAATAAAATGACACGGAGTCGTGATCCTTACGCAGTTGTCTTAGAAGTGAATGTCGCTTGTCCCACGACGCAGCAACGGCTCCCAGTTTCCTTGTTAGTATCGTGAAAGATCAGCCTATGACAAATATGTTACCGCTTACAAGGGGCCGTGTCTCTACACAAGGACTCCAGACAGAAACTCCACGGTATCTCGATAATCTTGATAGAACATCTACCGCGTTTCCTTTAAAACCCTAACTAATCTAAGTCTTTAATTTCGTTAAAAATGCTACGCGCTGGGGTTCGAGATAAATAAAATTCTACCGAATCACAAGCTAACACTGTATTCAACACTTAAAATACTTAAAACACTTTAAAACTCTTAAATTCGCTTTTTCCGCTTCGCTTCAGGTGATCCGTTTGCTGTTTCGCTTCGAGTAGTTCCGATTACTAACTGACTGCGTGTCATCTCTACAACGCTTTTATAGCCGATACCTCATTCCTAGAACTATCGAGAATATTCCACACATCTCTAGTATTGTGTGTACCGCTATCTTACAATAGATGACGTACTTCTCGAGCGTTCTAGGTGCTGCTAGATCCTTCGATATTCGTTCGATTATTCGGCGATAGATGGCGTTACTCTTACTGGCGTAACAATATGTACTCATGATAAAATGTGTAGGATTGACTCTTGGAAGTTTTTAAGACTGAAATAGACGAATAGTTTTACATAGCCATAAGCCGCATCAATAAAGAAACGAATCTAAAATGTTATCTGTGCTGATGTATAACATTTTTGAACCCAATAAATAAAATAAAATAAAAATAAATAAAATAAAAGTCTGACGACTCCATCTTCCTTGGTGGTCTAAATAAAACGAGCTATAGAGTACAATACATATAGACAGTTGTATGCCATACGAGGACTGCAAAATGAGAACAGGTTCCGATTGAGTTCCTTGCGACTGCCACTCGCCCGACTCTGTTTAGGAAAATAGTTTTTATTCCGGCCGCATAAGGTAGTAATGGGGATCAGAAACACAGATGTTTCAAGACTGGAAACTTCGGTGAATTTAAATACTTTTACTGTTTATTCACACGTTTGGTTTTTACTGTACTACTTCATAATATATTATTATACTACGATTATTATTAGGGTAGGCCACCTAATTTCATACATATAGATAATAGTCTAATGTAGTTTCAATAAGCAGCTATTTTATTTATTTCTATTATCTTTTTCAGATCGTCACTAGTTTTTCCATTTTTAACATTTGTTTACCCCTTCCTTAGCTAAAGGCCTATTCATATTCATAATGTACATTAATATAACTTAAGTGTAAACTAAAATATTTTAAACTTGTTTATTTTTGTAATACAAATACTTATGATGTAATGTGTAGGATTGACTCTTGGGAGTTTTTAAGACTGAAATAGAAGAATGGTTTTACATAGCTACGGTCTTTCCTTGGTTTGTAGAAACATGCGCTTTAGAATAAAAAAAATATTCGAATGGTGATTTTTCGGGTTTATTTTTTTATTGCATAGATGAGTGAGAGAGCTCACAGCCCATCTGGTGTTAAGTGGTACCCACTTTGAGATATGAGTCCTAAGGTCTCAGTATAGTTAGAACAGCTGCCCCACCCTTCAAACCGAAACGCAATTACTGCTTCACGGCAGAAATAGGCAGAATATGTTGACTCGAATATTTCCTTTTGTTGACTTATGTGGACAGATGAAATCACGAACCACGGCCCCTCTGGTTTGATGCTTGTAATCGTTAAAATTAGTTGCGAAAAAATTAATAGTGGCCATAGATATGACAAACAAACACAGTAAGCTTTTTGGTTCATCGCATAGTAATGCATGTTGTGTGCCTTGAAGCTTGAGTGAGTGCTCTGAGGAATTGTTTGAGATGATCCCCTCATCTCCTTTTTATCATCGCACCTCCCGCCATTTCCAGAGGTCTTTTTTGCCACGTACCATCCGGCTATGGAATGAGCTCCCTTCCATGGTGTTTCTCGAGCGCTATGACATGTCCTTCTTCAAAAGAGGTTTGTGGAGAGTATTAAGCGGTAGGCAGTGGCTTGGCTCTGCCCCTGGCGTTGCTGAAGTCCATGGGCGACGGTAACCACTCACCATCAGGTGGGCCGTATGCTCCTCTGCCTACAAGGGCAATAAAAAATAAATAAATAAAGAGTGACATAAGCGACATATATCTGTAACGCTTCCAGATTATTTATATCTCCGGAATTGCCTTTGTAGTGCCGTCCAGTAGTTTTCATTTGATTTTTTACTCGACCATCGAGTTCTATTACCCGGGGCAGTATAGGGCTTCGCCCTAGTCCATGTGTTTCAGAAAGGCAAAGTATATTTTTCATATATAATTAATATATACATATTTTTTATTGCTTAGATGTATGGACTAGCTCACGGCCCACCTGGTGTTAAGTGGTTACTGGAGTCCATGGACATCTACAACGTAAATACGCCACCCACCTTGAGATATAAGTTCTAAGGTCTTAGGATAGTTAGAACGGCTGCCCCACCCTTCAAACCGAAGCACATTACTGCTTCACGGCAGAAATAGGCAGGGTGGTGGTACCTATACGTGCTGACTCATAAGAGGTCCTACTACCAGTAATGAAAATGTATCGAGCCCTCGATACGAAAACGGATCATTACACTTAGCGTTAGCGTATAACAAAACAATTTTCGTGCTCTCGATTATGAGTATAAGTTTCGAGCTTCGAGAACGTGACGATTGGACTGCGAAACGAAAGTAATAAGTACATTCATTCGTGCTGCTGAAATTAATTCTTTTTACGGACGGTAGGGGCGCTGTTTATATCCTATACATTTTTTCTCGATAGCGATTACGAATACTTTTTCGATAGTCATTCGTGCTCGCCCCTCTGAACGCAAAATTGGCTAAATAATAACAAAACCCAATATAATAATTTCGATCCAGGAAATATGCATAGCGACAGAATCAAGAAATTCCGTAACGAAAATACAACCTACCACCCCCACTCCGCCTACCATGTAGCTCGCGTTCGACACATTCACACGTTGCGCTTGTGTAGTGAGTTTGTGAATACGCGCGGCGTGACGTCGCACTGCATGCGGTTCATGAAAAGTCTGCCCATCTCTCTTTCGCGTGGTCTAGCTTATCAGTGTGAAGGGGACAGTTAATGTTTTGCTTTTGTTAATATTTATAAATATAGCGTGGTCTTATTTCATTATTGTTTTAATACTAAATTATTATTGTCTAATTATAATTGCATAAGTTGATAATAAATGCTATACAATAGCTTTACCGCGGCAGTCCCCGAGTGCCACACGCGTTTTTTTTTTTTATCTTTTAGCGCTTGGTCATCTGTAACTTTCATTACTCTGTGGTTCTTTGAATAAAAAAAACTAAGAAGAGCACAGAACTCTGTAGTCAGGAGCCTGCTGTACTACTATAGCATCAACAGTTCGATGTTTTCTTCTTTTTCCCCCCTACATTTTCACTCTGTTTTCATTGTAAAACTTCTTCGTTTAACTGCCTTTTTTCGGCATAAGGCCACTTTAGTATTCGTAACACGGTACATCCTAACGCTTAGAGTTTGTACTGAGCTTTTTGGATCGTGAAAACAGGTTATATTTTATGGCAATTTTAAAGGAAAATTTACATGTATATTATATTGTGTGTAATTATTTGTATGTATGCATTTTATTATTTTATACATAGGTATATTAAATTGTAGTATGTTTATTTATGCATACAAAGTCATATGTAATCTATATAAGTACCTATATTTAACATTATGTGTATCTATATCTATATCTATATATCTATATCTATATATCTATATCTATATATCTATATAATATTATATTATAAAGCGGAAAGATTTGTTTGTTTGTTTGTTTCGAATAGGCTCCGAAACTACTGGACCGATTTGAAAAATTATTTTTCCATTAGAAGCCGACATTGTCCCTGATGAACATAGGCTACTTTTTTATTTATTTTTTTATTTTATTTTTTGGTTTCATGTGTGTTTTAATGTTTCCGAAGCGAAGCGAGGGCGGGTCGCTAGTTCTACTATACTGAGATGTTAGTTTAAGGAAGATTTTTGTTTTGATTTTGTTCTTTTTTTTTTGTTTTTTTGTTGTTGTTTGTTATTCTTTTGTTAATGCACCTACCATGCATTATCTCTGCACCACCCTATGGTCGACTGAAAGAGAATGCCCATGTCTTTAAATCCGCCTGTGTACGTACAACTTTTGTTTTGTGCATAAATAAAATTAAAAGAAAAAATTGCGATATAACGATGCTTTTTTGACATGCAATCATTTGATCGTCCTACCAACTTCATGCGAAGCCATGTCAGGAAGGTCATGATGCTATGAACTCCGCCGCTAAAACTTAAGACGTGAAATCGGGAAGTGTTTGATTCAGAGGATTATAATAATAATAATACCTAATATTTCAGGTTACTTTTACTGTAACTAAGGGCTTCTCGAATTAAGCAACTTTCACTTACTAACTCTTTCCGAGGTAACAGTTTCCTTCACACTTTTTCCTATGTATTATAATACCTAACTTCCACCTCCTCAGATTAAGCCTGTTGAGTCGTGAGTTTTAGTCTTCGGATCTTTCTATATGCTACGGGTCTTAATACATATTCCCACCACTGATTATGTACCATGTTGCTATGTTTTTTTTTATATAATTCTATATCTGATATCTATATCTATACTAATATTATAAAGAGGAAAGATTTGTTTGTTTGTTTGTTTCGAATAGGCTCCGAAACTACTGGACCGATTTGAAAAATTCTTTTGCTATTAGAAGCCGACATTGTCCCTGATGAACATAGGCTACTTTTTTTATTTTTTTTTTTTATTTTTTTTTTGGTTTCATGTGTGTTTTAATGTTTCCGAAGCGAAGCGAGGGCGGGTCGCTAGTTATATTACAAAAAGCGAACCTTCTATACATTTACTAGGTAATCTGTTATAAAATCTTGATAAATATGTGGCCCGGAATAAATGGTTTCCGGTGGTTTGGTTCAGTTCTGTATAACGAAGTCCTAAATAGCGTAGTCAGTACCACAGATTAATAAATAGTGTAATAAAACAACTCTAAAGGTGTTACTCATTTAATCCAAACAAATAATTATTTAAATGCGAGATCTCTTTTGAAATTTTTCAACAGAGCTGTTCAAAAATTATCATTCGTAGATGTTCTTTGAATAAAAAAAAAGAGTTAATAACAGCGACTCAGAACATCCTTTGAATGTAGACAATTTATTACTAGAATATTAAATAGGTATGAAAAGAAATTCTCACAAATTACTACGTACCTAGGTTTTATTGAGCTATAATGTTTATTATTATTACGTGATGATTATTGAATATGAAAATCTAAGTGACTGCTTCGTCAATTTATCTACATAGCCCGAATTATTTGACACCAGCGCGCGTATAACTTCAAATTGCTACAGGAATTCTATAGGATACTAATTTTAATGCGAATTACAGTCTGTCATTTCGCAAAACTGGTTGGTTGTTGTGAGCTGTGAGAAAAAACAGGCAATACCTGTTCGTTATACTACAATTTTTTATTTTTCTCAATAATTATCGGTTTACGGATACATAATGCTGTGCTATTGGCCGTTTTCCAATTACAGCACAAGAGCGCATTATGCGGCATAATGCTCAACTAATTGGAAAACTACCGTTAAGTAATGGTTAATTATAGAGCATAATGCGACTCAGTGACGCACAATGCCGAATTATGCTGAAGCTTAGTTGAGCATTATGCCGCATAATGCGCTCTTGTGCTGTAATTGGAAAACGGCCTGTATCTACATATTATAATTCGTTACGTCAAAAATCACAATTATGAGCCAGTTACAAAATTTGACAGTAGTGAAGCTGTCACAATAATATTTTTTTTATAAAGTGTCACAATAAACGTCTGACTTCAGAATTGAGCGACGAGAATATAATTCTACTCGGTATTTTGGAGTTGTAATTGTCGTGAATCAAAATGTATCCGAATGGGAGATTTCTATCAAAACCATTTGTTATGTCGTCTCCTTCGTCGTGGCTGTTCGATGATGTTTGGACCCCTTGGTCTCTTTTTGACGTCTGGTTTTTTGAGGTCTATAAATATTGGGAGGCTTATATTAGGCACAATACAAAGGTATCTGAACACTCTTAGTAGTAGACTGACCTAACTCATAAAAGCAAATCGTTGGGAAATTCGCAAAAACGTTATGTCATTACTAACTTGTCTGATTTAATTATTTATACATCATTGAAAATTGTCTAATGAATAATAAAGGATGTGAATAGTAGAATTAAGTAATAATAGATACTAAAACGTAAATTTGATGATTTTCTGTAATTAATTATAATATTATAGATTTTGAAATTTTATCTCCGAGCTTAATACTAAAATCAATGTTATATTCATGACAGGTGACAGGTGATGATACTTTTCTATACTAATATTATAAAGAGGAAAGATTTGTTTGTTTGTTTGTTTCGAATAGGCTCCGAAACTACTGGACCGACTTGAAAAATTATTTTTCCATTAGAAGCCGACATTGTCCCTGATGAACATACGCTACTTTTTTTTATTTTTTTTTTGTTTCATGTGTGTTTTAATGTTTCCGAAGCGAAGCGAGGGCGGGTCGCTAGTTACTAATATTTTACTAAAGCTTTTTTTAATAAATTTTCAAGTTATATTATTCACTTTTGTACTAAATAGACCTAATAAGTAATTTAAATAAAACTTAGCTGAGATTTTGACATTAGATGAACTCAATTATCCACTACCTTTAATATAAAAAGAAACACCGCGAGTTGACTGTCACAATTTTAGACGCTTTTGTCAGTGTCACTTGACAGACCTTTTCAAAATTTGCACGAGTAAAAGATACAAACATCTATATATTAATATGTGAAGCAAAAACTTTGTACCCCTTTTTACGAAAATTGCGCGGACGGAGGAGTATGAAATTTTCCACTCTTATAAAGAATATAGAGAAGAAGAGCACAATGCTAATATTTTTTTAAAATAAAGCATAAAAGATACATTAAATCAATAAAGAAAACATTACACACACTACATACCATGTAGTGGACGCACACACGCATGCATACTATTTATTGCAATTTATTGTCAAACTTTTGTTCTTGACGTCTGTTGTAAATTGAGAATAGATTAAATATTGTTTGTCTTTGTTAATATTTTTTATAGTGTAGTCTTGGCGAAATTTGTGATTATAGAAGTATAAAATACAATCATAATAGTGTACAAACTTACAATTCTAATTAATTATAGTCGAATTTCGACTACTGCGGGACCTCTAGTATACTTTAAAGGTCTATGCAAACATAGCAGCTTCTCTGTCTAGATAAATTTAATCATAAAAATTCTGACATTGCTACATAGAATGATGGTTGTTTGTAGTAAATCTACACGTTTGCTTAGCTCGCTTTGAGGTAATTAGTAATTGGTCAGTCTATTATTAAGCGTGCGATAAATTTAAAAGAATTCTTAGATAACAACTAAAGAAAAAAACACTTACGTCATTCATTGAACTGCTTTTTTCAGGGTTGATAGTATTTTCAGGACTCGTGTCTGGAGAGATTATTGGACCAACAAAACTGTATGAATTATTGCCGTTTGATTTATTGTAATTATTATTGTTTCGTTTTATTGGCAATATTGGAGAGGTATCTGTTACAAAAGATATATATTTAAATCCGTAGTTCTGTCAAGTTATTCATCTCATATTTCTGAAAAAAAACCACTAACTAGGTACTACAAGTACGTAATTTAAAAGGTTATAAAATAATAATTTCAACAGTAGACTGTTCAAATTATGATATCCAATGATGTAAGCAATAAAAAAAAAATTATAAATAAAATGTTATGTTTATGATTGCCCTAAACAATTACGGCATAAGTGACATGTGAAATCTAGTCGGCTTATACGAGTACATTGTTGGCAACTCCCAACATTTTAGTATGGAAAATAAAATCATATGACTGGCAACATTGTTGATGTCTCCCCTTCTTTTTCACCGCAAGCGTACGTGTTTATTATATTCTTAAAATATCAAGTGTTTAAACATAGAAATAAACCATATTGCAGCACAAAACATTTTTTTTCCTACCTAAGCTGAGATCCTTGAGAGGCTATATCAGCGTAACCTTAACTAGTAGGTGAGCTCACGGGGCTCAAACCAGATGACGTTGCTAACACGAACCCTAGCAAGAGCCGTGCTTCGCAGAATCTACCTCTGGATCGGAAACGCGACCCACTGAGACAATCCGGCGAGAAGCTCAGTGGGCTGTGTCTGAGGGTAACAAAGCAGAAGTTTTCTTTATCATCAGTAACCGGCCCATAAGTACAACCCGCACCAAAACATACATTACCTATACTTTCGGAACGACGTGAATTCATAATCAGTTCAGGTGTCGGCACAGAACTCGAAGAATGCGTGCTGGTATTGTTTAAGACTGAAAATAAGATATGGTATGTAAGTACTTACCGGTGGTGGGACCTCATGTGAGTTCGCAAGGGTAGGTACCACCACCCGGCCTATTTCTGCTGTAAAGCAGTAATGCGTTTCGGTTTGAAAGGTGGGGCAGCCGTTGTAACTATACAGAGGCTTTAGAACTTATATCTCGAGGTGGGTGGCGCATTTACGTTGTAGATGTCTATGGGCTCCAGTAACCACTTAACACCAGGTGGGTTGTGAGCTCCTCCACCCATCTAAGCAATAAAATAAAAATAAAAACGTGAGTTATTGTGTTAGCTGCCTTCTCATATATAGTGCAAACGGAATCTTACAAACACGATTCATTGTAGGCATTTACTGTTTCGGATTTGATTATTGTTTATATGGGTGGTCGTGTTAAGTTATAACCTGAGTCCATAGACATCAACATAAACGCCCTCATCCAGCTCGAGACTTGAGTACTAAGTCTCAGTTTTATAGTGCAACGACTGCTCCGCCCATCAAACCGAAACCGGACTATGCGATGTTAGAAGAGTATTGGGGACATTAATGTAATCAATGTTTGGGTTATCAAGGTCCGAGGCTAGCTAGTTCTTTGTATGTTTATTGTGAATAATAAATGAAAAAAAAAAAGCCTTTAATTCCACCCCTAATAATAACCTAATACTTTTGAGGTATTTCGTTTTTTAGTGTAGTTATAGTGTACACATATAATTAATAAATATGTGTGTATGTATGTGAAAATTTGGAAGTCGTCGTGGCCTAAAGGATAAGGACGTCCGGTGCATTCGTATCTAGCGATGAAACGGTGTTCGAATCCCGGAGGCGGGCATCAATTTTTCTAATGAAATACGTACTCAACAAATTTTCACGATTGACTTCCACGGTGAAGGAATAACATCGTGGAATAAAAATCAAATCCGCAAAATTATAATTTGCGTAATTACTGGTGGTATTTGTTTTCAAGAAGAATTGCTTCTATTAATACACTTTATACTATGTTAATACACAAAACTAAATATCTATCTTCAATTCTTCATCGATTTAAATTGTAAAATAGTATAATGCAGACGAGATAGACACGAACGACGTCTCAATTGTGTCTCTGACTACAAGTTAGTGAGTAATTATAAATGATGTTTAAAGCAAGAGCGAACCAACAATGTACAGAAATAGTTTAAGTTTTTTTTCCTCCAAACACGTTGTCAATGTCTTA
Organism: Bombyx mandarina; assembly: GCF_030267445.1. Classification (NCBI taxonomy): domain Eukaryota; kingdom Metazoa; phylum Arthropoda; class Insecta; order Lepidoptera; family Bombycidae; genus Bombyx; species Bombyx mandarina. The sequence goes on along the minus strand of NC_143222.1, from coordinate 3,134,017 downwards.
ATTTTCGAACATATCCATTGGGAAAATACTACTGTTTACTTAACTAAAATTAATTAAATTTAACTGTTTCCTTAATGTTAAGATTATTGGATAACTATTTTAAGTACAGCGGATGTAAACAATTGTTTAAGGCGGCAATTTAAGAGAATTAATTTCGGCTTGAGCAGACTGGGTGAACCTCTCTGTTGTTATTGTTGTATACTATGTGTAGGGAGCGGCTTGGTTCTGCCCCTGGCATTGCTGAAGTCCATGGGCGACGGTAACCACTCACCATCAGGTGGGCCGTACGTAAGGGCAATAAAAAAAAAACTTGAAATTCAATGATAAAAGAATGAGGAGAATGATGGGATGAGAATGATGGGCGATGAGTGGATGAGCTCACAGCCGCCACCCACCTTGAAATATGAGTTCTAAGGTCTCAGTATAGTTACAACGGCTGCCCCGCCCTTCCAACCAAAACGTATTACTGCTTCACGGTAGAAATAGTCAGGGTGGTGGTATCTATCCGTGCGGGCTCACAAGAGGTCCTACCACCACCTGCCTGCCTAAATTTGATAAGAATCTACTAGTGCGGCTTTAAGTGTTTGTTCAAGTACAGAATTCACGGTAGTTCTTGTCAAGCCAAGGTCTTTTAATAGGTTATACAGAGATTTCGCTGGTATATTTCTCGCTAGCACTTCGGCTGCATATAAGCTACGTTTTTTTGTTAGCTAGTTCGTAAGGTCGTAAAAGCGAGATTAAATCGTAAAATTAGTCTTAATTGTGCCCATTGCTCGGGAAAACCGAAGAAAATATTATATATTGATTGACTGGTTCTGTTTTGTATAAGATCGTCTAATTCTCAATACATATACAAGTGATATTTACCTGTCTGCGTTGAGAATCCGGAGCGTCGTCGCTTGCAAGACATCTCTTTGTCTAGCTTACTCGCGTCTGTAATTACAATTGTTGTATTTTAATTTGTTGGTTTTGAGGAACAGCTATTCATTACGTAAGTTGGGCTTTAGTGATCTCGTAACAAGACGCCCATACTACCTATTACTATACTAGACTATTACCACCTTAAAAATAAGATAAATTTGATAGATTTTCAAGATAACGTAGATTTTCCTTCCTGCCTATGCTGATAGCCTTGAGAGGCTATTTCAGCTTCACCCTAGCATGTAAGTGAGCTCACGGGGCTCAAACCGGAAGTGTTGCTAACACTTCTAGCAAACTAACTAGCAAAAGCAATGCTTCGCAGAATCTACTACCGGATCGAAAACGCGACCCATTGAGAAGATCCGGCGAGAAACTCAGTGGGCTGTGTCTATGGGTTAATTCGCTCGTCGAGCCCAACCTCGAGGCTCAACGAGGACCGTGACCGGTGCTTGTGATACCTAAAAGCACCGTTAATAGATCGGAAAACATTGCCCCGGGTGAGGATCGAACTCATCACCTTAAGATTATGAGACTTACGCGCTGCCTACTGCGCTGCCGAGGCCGATAACTTAGATATATGTAGATACTAATGTATACAAAAATTTCCGAATAACAAAATTCAAAAAAGTAGGTATTTAGGTTTTGGTAGGTTTATATTTTCGCTAAAAACGGTAATTAGTATTCGTTTATTACATAATATTACTTAATTAACAATAAATAGGAAGTCAAATATTCAGTTGTACTTAAATTTTGTAAGATATAAAAATTACGTGGGTTTCATTCGCTTCCAGTCAACCTGGAGACCTAAAAGGACTACGTTCTGGACACCCTGATGCTGCTGAGGAGAAAATAATATCTTTTTAAGGGATTTTATGACCTGGTAACTAAGACCTTTTAGGTCAACTCGCATTTTAATTCTAATGAAAACTTATAATATATAAAATGATATAAAATGATATTGTGAAATGAAATTAAGTTTATTTATATGAAACATGGCATGAAATGAAATGTGATGATATGATATGGGATGAAATATAATCTCAGTAAAATGGTGGTCATTTACTGAAACTTTTTCAGTGGACTTTTTGGAGGATCCCCGTTCAGCTATGTTCAGCGGCTTTTGATTTTCCCACATTTGTGCACTTTCACAGATATTTAACAGTTAATAAATCACCGTTATTACACATTTAAACCTGAAGAAACACTAAATAGACAAAATAAAACAAATCACACAACTTCCACTCCTCGTGTTTCTACCGAAAAGTCAAAATACTATCTCGAACCTTCCAAAAGTTGTTGAATACCACGTTTGTATAGTTTCGCGGCTCCGTCGAGGAACGTGGCCGATGTTCTCAAAGAAAATCGCCTCCAAGCCTCTTGCTCATCGCTCCTCATCCAGTTTCCTAGTTTTGTACTGGAAAATATACATACTTCAAACCTTATGCTATCTGATCGGCTGCCTGAGCCCTTTAGACACAGTAATTCAAATGACTGAAGCATTTTTGTCTTGACAATAACGGGAGGGTAAGTTTAAGGTCTCAGTCGGTTTTTACTGGCGGTAGGACCTCTTGAGAGCCCGCGCGGGTAGGTATTACCGCCCTGCCTATTTCTGCCGTGAAGCAATAATGCGTTTCGGTTTGAAGGGCAGGGCAGCCGTTGTAACTATACCTGAGACCTTAGAACTTATATCTCAAGGTGGGTGGCGCATTTACGTTGTAGTTGTCTATGGGCTCCAGTAACCACTTAACACCAGATGGGCTGTGAGCTCTTCCACCCACCAAAGCAATAAAAAAAAAAAAAAAAAAACATTGCGCGGGCGAGGGTCCCTGCTCAAAAGTGGGAATGAATGGTAGCTTTTTATTCTTTGATAGGGTTGAAGGTACTTTCATAACTTTCTTCCGAAATTCTTTCCCGTATAATATTGAAATTTGGGTAAGGAAGTTCGAAGCATCCCTGTTGCGGCGTTATCGTCAATTTATCGAATCATTCTCTCGCTTGAAGATCTCACGATGCAGCTGTGTTCGCCATAGCTACACCCCTGTTAGAATATATTGCTGCCTATAATCGCTTAGAACGCTTAGGTTATCTCTATATATAAAGATGAATTGCTGTTCGTTAGTCTCACTAAAACTCGAAATCGGCTGGACAGATTTGACTAATTTTGGTCTTGAATTATTCGTGGAAGTCCAGAGAAGGTTTAAAAAGGTAGACAAATATGATAATCCTCGGAATTAAATAAAAATAACAATTTTGTTTTTCCTTTGACGTGTCCCCCGTCGGACGGATTCCTTTTGTGTGTTTTAAGTTTATATTGTAAAAAAGCTTAGATGTTTTATTTATCGATTGAGGCACTACGAAGTCGGCCGGGTCAGTGAGTTACTGTCATAAAATAGCAGAGCCATACTCAGAGTTTCGGCGTTCTAATTCAATGCTACTTACCAAATTTTAAGTAAGTTAATGTCTTCTTCATCTGTTATTGTTATGTCGTTGGCGGCCTTCCACGCTTTTCCAAGATTCTTGCTGCACATCAATTTACGATTGTAAAACATTCTAGGACGTGTAATTTTATAGTAGATCCAAGAATGCTAGATCACGAGTTTTAATCGAAAAAAAAAACAGTTTTTGTTACTACCCACCAATTGTTATGAATTAGTAACGATCACCATAGATAATATTAAATGTCAATTAGCAAAGGCTTATATTTACGATTGTAAAACATTCTAGGACGTATAATTTTATATGTAGATCCAAGAATGTTAGATCACGAGTTTTAATCGAAAAAAGAATTACAGTTTTTGTTACTACCCACCAATTGTAATGAATTAGTAACGATCACCATAGATAATATTAAATGTCAATTAGCAAAGGCTTAAATTTACGATTGTAAAATATTCTAGGACGTATAATTTTATATGTAGATCCAATAATGTTAGATCACGAGTTTTAATCGAAAAAAGAAATACAGTTTTTGTTACTACCCACCAATTGTTATGAATTAGGAACGATCACCATAGATAATATTAAATGTCAATTAGCAAAGGCTTAAATTTACGACTGTAAAATATTCTAGGACGTATAATTTTATATGTAGATCCAAGAATGTTAGATCACGAGTTTTAATCGAAAAAATAAATACAGTTTTTGTTACTACCCCCCGATTGTTATGAATTAGTAATGATGACCATAGATAATATTAAATGTCAATTAGCAAAAGCTTAAATTTACGATTGTAAAACATTCTAGGACGTGTAATTTTATATGTACGTCCAATAATGTTAGATAACGAGTTTTAATCGAAAAAAATACAGTTTTTGTTACTACCCACCAATTGCTATGAATTAGTAACGTTCACCATAGATAATATTAAAGGTCAATTGGCAAAGGCTTACAGAGTATATAGAGATGTTTTCTTTCTTTATAATTAGCATGTATGGGATGGTGGTTAGGTGTGTCTTGAGCTTGTACATATAGTTATATTATTCTCTGTTTATTTTTGCCGCAAAACGACTGTTATGAAGTTTCTATCTTATATACCGTTTATCTCATCCTTCCGTCCGTTACTGTTTTAAGCCTCAAAACAGTCGTTTTGCGGCAAAAATTCTTCCTATTCGTACACTCTTGACAGAGTGGTCGTGGTCATGCATCAGTCGGATCCTGCGATACCGATGCTCTCGCGATGCGACGCCATGTGGCACGATGTTTCGCAGAGTGAGAGCAAACATTTATGTTGGAGTGAGTAACAGATTTTATGAGGTCGGTCCATCGTGTTGGAGATCGTCCGCGAGATCTTTTGCCCTCGACTTTCCCTTGCACCACCAACCGCTCAATGGAGTCCTCATTACGATTGATGTGCCCGAAGAACTTGAGGATTCGTAATTGGACTGTTGACGATAGTCTCTCCTTGATGTTGAGCTCTTTCAGGATCGAAATGTTGGTACGGTGCGCGGTCCACGGAATTCTGAGGAGACGTCTCCAACGTGGTGTTGCGTTTCTAGTGCGTCGATCTTACGACGGTCTTGCATCCTCAGCGTCCACGTCTCAGCCCCATACAGAAAGATTGGAAAGACCAGGCATCTCATTAACCGAACTTTTGTATTTTTGGTTATTCTGCGGTCTCTCCAAATCTTTGTTAGCCTCTCAACTGAGGATCTTGTCACGGCGCAACGTCTTCGGATCTCATCTTCGCAGCCTCCAGCGTTGGTGATAGTGGAGCCTAGGTATACATAGCTATTAACTACCTCGCATCCCGCTATATGTTGGACTTCCGGTTGGTTGATGTTAGCACGATCTACGATCATCATTTTGGTCTTATCACGATTGATCGCAAGTCCAAAATCCAACGCTGTAGTCTCCAGCCGGCGAAGAAGCACCTCGATTTCGTCTCTGGTTGACGCCAAGAGGGTAGTATCATCGGCGTATCTCAAGTTTGATATTTTCCGACCACCAACGGATATTCCTTTATCCCAATCTTCAAGAACTATCCGCATTATATACTCTGTGTATATATTAAATAAAAGAGGAGATAGTATGCAGCCCTGCCTAACGCCTGCCTGTGTGCTGAAGCGTTCGGAGTCAATACTGTCAACACGAACAGCGGCCGTGCCATCTTCGTACAGACGTCTGATGGTGTGTACAAGATGTTGCGGTACACCCATTTCCGTCAGTACCAACCACAGCTTCCACCACTTGACGGTATCAAAAGCCTTTCGGAAATCCACGAAGCACACATATAGGCTAATATTAAATTCTCTGGCCTTTTCTACAATTTGCCGCATTACGAGTAGTTGCTCTCTTGTGCCTCGACCTTTTACAAAACCTGCTTGCTCGGGGCAAAAATAGACAGAGCATATAACTATATGTACTAGCTTAAGATGGATTAGGAAGCTTAAGGATGGGACAAACGATAGAAATCTTCGATCTCATGTCTCAAGGTGGGTAGCGACTTTCGCGTTATAATGTTTTTGGGCTTCATTAATCACTTAAAACCACGTAGGCCGAAAGGTCGATCACCGGTCGACACAATTATAAAAAAAAAACAATTTTATTTTGTCTTTCTAATTTGATAGTAAAAAAAAAGTAGCACAAGCCGACAGTACATGCCTATTTTAAATTAAGAATAATCTGTCAATGTGTGCGTATATGTACCTATAAGATAAAAAAACTGTGCGAGTAAATCATATTATTATCTTTTGTCGTTAGTGTTAAGAATTTAAATTCAAATACAGAATTATACTAGGCAGATTTTTAAGGGATTTTATGACCTGGCAACTGAGACCTTTAAGTCACGTCTTACTTTAATGTATATTCATATTTTTATGAAAAATGATATTATGGAGTGAAATGAAATGAAGATGATTAATTTGAGACATTAATCAACTGGGATGAAATTAAATGAGATGATATGAGATGAAATATAATCTAAGTGAAATGGTGGTCATTTACTAAGATTTTTTCAGTGGACTTTTTGGAGGATCCCGAGAAGTTACGTCCAGCGGCTTTGTTTCATTTTCCCACATTTGTGCACTTTCACAGATATTAAACAGTTAATAAACCACCATTATTACACATTTAAACCCGAAGAAACACTAAATAGACAAAATAAAACAAATCACACAACTTCACTCCTCGCGTTCCCGCCAAAAGTCTTCGACACTCGCTAACTCTTATTATTGCCATAGATAATACACATAAATTCGTTAAATGCATCTACTAAACATTTTCCATGCTACGCCTCGGTATGGTTTCAGAAAAGTCAAAAATACAAATTCAATCTAAACTATCACAAAGTTAATACAATGCGAGATTGAAAGTTAGAAATTAGGTTTTCATCGAAGTTTCTTATTTTGTCTTTTTTTAAATATTATTTTCGTTTCGAAAACAGTTTTACATCGTCACAGACGACTAAGGTGTTATATTATATGGTCATATACGTCGAGGTTTGAATATATTATGTCAAATAAGTATTTTTTATATAAAATATATAAACTACTAATTGTACTTATTGATATAATTTTAAATAAGCCTTTAAAGCCTTTCATACTTTGCTCTGTAAAAACTAAGTTTGTTATTTTATATATTTCAGAATACATATAAAAACTGAATATCTAGTGCTGTTACTATAATAACCTTTGTAAGAACAAAGAAACGACATTTAAATTCTATTTCCATAGTAAATTCATTCACGATTTTATATGTATAGAAATTTATTTTATAACTTAACTAGCTGTACCCGTCCGCTTCGCTGAGCATTTAAAGTTAACATTATTATTTCTCACCCCCACAAAGATTCTCATCATTAACGCCCCCGAAACTGGTGTAGGGAGTCCAATACTCATATAAATATTAGCCTATCCATTAAGTACATGTCTTTTCTACACGGATACCAAGTTTCAAGTCAATCGGATGCATGGTTCAGTAGTTATAACGGAACATCCGTAAAAACCACTGTAGATATATATATAACTTAACACTTCTTCATGTCTGTCACTGCTGTTTTATTGACTTTCCACATTAATTCAAACTGCTCTTCAAACAGCGCAAGCGCGGAAATAGATGACGTTAAAGGAAGAGAGGAAGTTTTTACTAGTGGTAGGACCTCTTGTGAATCCGCACGGGTAGGCACCACCACCCCGCCTATTTCTGCCGTGAAGCAGTATTGCGTTTCGGTTTGAAGAGCGGGGCAGCCGTTGTAACTATACTGAGACCTTAGGACTTACATCTCAAGGTCGATGGTGCATTTACGTTGTTGATGTCTATGGACACCAGTAACCACTTAACACCAGGTGGGCTGTGAGCTCGTCCACCCATCTAAACTATAAAAAAAAGTTCACGTTCTTTACAAATATTATAGACTAGCTTTTTCCCGAGACTTCGTCCGTGTGGAATAGTTACTTTGGCATAACATAAATTTTACCCCCGACAAACAAATCGGACCAGTAGTTCCTGAGATTAGCGCGTTCAACCAAACAAACAAACTCTTCAGCTTTACAATATTAGTATAGACTAGCGACCCGCTCTCGCTTCGCTTCGGAAACATAAAATTTTATTATTAATAGCTGAGTCTCGCGATATTACCCGCGGTTATTGTCGTACCACAAGTGACGCCGCGGGGCGAAGCTAGTTTAAAAAAAAGTAGCATAAGTTACTCCTTATATCATCAGCAACCTATCAGTGAAATTCTCGTCAAAATCGGTCGAGCCGTTCTAGAGATTAGCCGGAACAAACAGACAGACAGACAAAAATTGCAAAAAAGTAATTTTGGTGTATGTACCGTATATATATTGATAGGCATGTAGTAAAAAGCGATTATTTCAATACTACAAACAGCACTCTAATTTTATTTATATGTATAGATAAAATTATTTATATGTATAGATAATAAATTGAAACTACCGTCTATCTTCTATATAAGTATATATTAAAATGAATTGCTGTTCGTTAGTCTCGCTTAAACTCGAGAACGGCTGGATCGATTTGGCTAAATTTGATCTTGAATTATTTGTCGTAGTCCAGAGAAGGTTTAAAAGGTAGATAAATATGAAAATTCTCTGAATTAACTATAGTTTAGGTCTTTTATTTATCGATTGAGGCACTACGAAGTCTGCCGGGTCAGCTAGTTTTTATTATTATTATTTATTCTTTATTTGTACACACAGTTAATATAATACAGTAATTGCGATAAGATATAAAAAATGGCGAGCTTAACTCAACAATTGAGTTATCTACCAGCTAACCGTTCTTAAGGAAGGAAAGCTTTACATGAGTGGGTAGATGAGTACAATCTAATCAATTTACTTATTGATACAATACACAATAACAATAATAAAAATAAACACTAATACATAAAATTTTATATAAAAATGTTTTTCTATAAAAATGATTTGTAGATTTTCAAGTTTCATAATATTGTGTAGAGTTATCATGTTTTGTTCTGGATCATTATGTTTATAAGTATAAATCGTGCGCGAAAGGAAGTTCAGTGGGGGTCGGCACATGGCCTAACGGAGTTTAGTTCAGAAATAACCAGTGTAAGCATAACGCATCCTGTGTTGCGTTATTTTACAGTATGCGTTTTGTAAACAACAGTTGTTTTATTTTAAAAGACAGCCAATTTATTTTATTGCTTTACCCCTAGAATACTTTTTCGGGGACTTGATGGAGCATCAAGCGTAATCTTGTCTCTGTCGGCGCAGACAACTAGAGGAGCAAGTCACCGTCGTCGCCCTAGACACGTCCTTACGGATCCATCAGATCCAATAACTCTTGCATTCAGCTCTAACACTAGGAGCAGGCTGAGGAACCCCGGTACTCGTCGAACTCGACAAAGAGGTCGACGTGCAACCTAACCCATGCATCAGCCCGCTGAGTTTTTCGCCGGATTTTCTCAGTGGGTCGCGATTCCGATCCGGTAGTAGATTCATTCGCGAAGCAATTGCTCTTGAGTTGTTAGGTCTCCTTCGGAGGCGCTCGGGCAGTTGTTAGCAAATCCCACCCCTCCTTTGCTCGCCCACCTGTCCTGGTGAAGCTGGAAAGGCCTCCGGGCCACCAGTGATCTTTCAATCATAAAAAAAAACTGCTAGAGACCTCAACGGGATTGGTAACGGTACGAAACATGTGCGGCAGATTTCACCGCTACATCGCTGTTAATATGGAAATACAATAATATGGGAATACTACATAGGATTGATATGGAAATTTATTCCAACCTAGAAACTTGGTAGGGACGCACATGCATAGGCCCACGAGCGTGTTTGTTTATAGTATTATGACGTCATTGTGCTAATTTCAAACACAATTCTTATTTCAAATCAGTTATCTGAAGCGGAAATACCATTCAATCCAATTAACTATTTAATATTCATTTAGTTTAGGAATCTATTGTGTTTCAGCTGGCTTTGTGTTGTTCAGGTCTGCTCTGATTACATTATAATTTGTCTTGTTGTTTGTTTATGTTTGTAATATTATTATTCGATAATATTGTGACCCAGATCTTACCTGGCCAGAATTTGCGGGTTCAACTCAAAGGGTGTATACATTTCATTTGATAGTAATGCACATAAAGACACGTCACGCATGCTCACGAAGGGTTTTTAGTTGTCGTAGCGATCTTGATTGAGCTATGATGTCAGTCAGTGGGTAAATTTCTGTTTAACTTGATCGGTCTATAATTTATGAGTCGGACAAAACGGGCGAGCTTTGTAATTTTTAGGTTACAATTTTGTAAGAATAATTTATGAAAAAAAAGAAATATAATTTTGACACATGTCAGAAGTGGAAACGGATCATATAAAAACATTTAGCCGTCGAATACTTTTGTATTGTTTTGGTAGCCCACTGAGTGAGGATCTTCTCAGTGAGTCGCGATTCCGATCCGGTGGTGGACTCTGCGAAGCACTGCTCTTGCTAGGGCTAGTGTTAGCAATTTTTCTCAGGTTGAGCCCGTGAGCGGGCGTAGCTGGAATAGCAACTTAGGTTATCAGTAGATAGGTAGGGAAAAAAAAATTGTTTTGAACCTTTCCTTTTCCCGCTTACGATTCTGTTTATGTTCTGAGTATGAGCATTTTAATTCTCGTTACATGTGTGCGACGATTGAAACCAGTACGAAGCTGTGGATGGGACACGTTATCACGTTACAGGAGTCATTCACCTTCGAGTTCCGACCACTTTTGAACATGGGGGTCGAGGTGTGTGCATAGCAGCGAAACAAAAGTCAACGACTTTGAATATCGCCGTTCTTTGTATACATTTGAGATTCTTGTTTTTTAGTGGGTACAGAATATTTAAAAAAATATAGACGCTTGAAAGGCAAACGTGACTAAGCGACAATAACTGCTTTGTACATAAATGATAGGCAATAACCATATTCGATGCGCAAAAAAATATATTTCTAGGTCTATTAAAATCATTTCAATTCTACAGCTACTAGCTAGATTCTACTACAGCTAGATTCGTTAAAATAAATTTTGTTTTCAGGAATTTCAACTTTAAATTAGTCTACTGTAAAGTTCACGCATTGTCGCTTAGTCACGTTTGCCTTTCAAGCGTCGAATTATATTATATTCTGACTGCTCCAGGATATCCGCTAGCGAACGCTGTTTTATTTATAGATCTGTCAAGATATTCAACCTCCTTGTTGGTATTCCAAACCTTTCTCAAAAAGGTTGTCAAGTTAAATATTTTCAATCGTCGACACATTAACTTCAAATTTAATAGAGTTTCGGAGTATTTATTCAGTTTTCTGTCGTGTGGACTGACCTTTATAGGGAACAGAAAAGTTTTACCATGCTGTGGCGGCGGTGGTAGAAGCGTCATACCTCCCCGGTGCGCCGTGGCGGGTGGTCGTGTCCCGGATTGTACTGTTCCATTCCCGGTTTTGAAATTACGTGTCAGACGAGTTCGCGGATATATTGTGTTAGTGATATTTCTCGTAATTAATGTAAGTGAATTTTTTCATTGTTTATGTTTTTTTTATGTAATAGAGTGATGATGGTTTATTTCTGATAGTATTAGTAGTATTAAAGGTTATGCTTTTTTCCGAAATTATTTTAAATTAAAAATTTCCTTTGGTGCCTTGAGTCGAATAATTTTCAAGATTATTTATTATATGAATAAAATTCAGCTTATCTGAGATACATAATATGAGGTTGTTAAGCCAAAACGTTTTACAGCTATTTTTATTTATTTCAAACAAAAAAAAACAATGAGACACTTCGACATCGATCATCGACATCAATTAAGTTTTCATTTGTTAAGGGTTAAATAGAAATGCTGTATTTAATTAAACACTGCCTGAGTGGTAGCATGATGGTAGTAAATCTAACAATACACATACTCGCCCGACGTTTAAGTTTCTTTTCTTTCTTTCTTTTGAAGATATTTTTCTGAAATTGAGGATCTTTGTTAATCATATTAATAATATAAGCTAACTGTCGATTTATAATATAATTTAGTTATAATGGAGTTCTAGTTTTTTTTTCGAAGCGTTGCTTTCTAGTTTTTCGAAAAAATACAGTTGTTTTTATGTTACTGGCGATTCAAAGTGAACCGTGTATTATATATTAAAATATAGTCACAATAGTTTAGGTATCATCGAAGTTCGTAAGTTGACTTTTATCCACGTATCATGACACTTCTTCTTTGACCATCGTAATAATTACATTTATGGAGTCATAAATATAGCTCCTTAGTAAATTTTTTCCCCTACCCATTTGCTAGTAGCGTAAGGGGCTGTTTCAGTTTCTCGCGGACTGGTAGGTGAGCTTACGGACTCGACCTGAGAAAATTTGCTAACACTAGCCCACGTCCGGTGCTTTTAGGTATCTCAAGCACCGGTCACCGTTGTCGTCGAACGTCGCTTGCGACGAAGGGCTCGACGAGTAAATTAACCCTCAGACACAGTCCACTGAGTTTCTCACCGGATCTTCTGTGGGTCGCGTTTCTGATCCGGTGGTAGATTCTGCGAAGCACGGCTCTTGCTAGGGTTCGTGTTAGCAACGTTCTTAGGTTTGAGCCCCGTGAGCTCACCTACTAGTTAAGGTTCCGCTGATATCCGCTGAAGCCTCTCAAGGCTATCAGCATAGGTAGGAAAAAAAAACCCGCCACGTCCTTACGGATCCATCAGATCCAATAACTATTGCATTATACGTCTTCAGCTCTAACACTAGGAGCAGGCTTAGGGACCCCGGTAACCGTACTCGTCGAACTCGACAGAGGTCGACGTGCAACCTAACCCATGCATCAGCTCGCTGATTTTCTCACCGGATCTTCTCAGCGGGTCGCGATTCCGATCCGGTAGTAGATTCATTCGCGAACCAATTGCTCTTGAGTTGTTATGTCTCGTTCGGAGGCGCTCGGGCAGTTATTAACAAATCCCACCCCTCCTGGCTGAGCCTTTGCTCGCCCACCTGTCCTGGTGAAACTGGAAAGGCCTCCAGGCCACCCATAATCTTTCAATCACAAAAAAAAACTACCACCGGATCGGTATCGCGACACACTGAGAAGATCTAGTGTGAAACTCAGCAGGTAATAGTCGTAGTAAACCGTAATAGCTTATTACCTATTTTTCAGGCGCAATTAAAGCCACTATTGCTTTATTGTAACCACGGAGGAAATTCCGTCCTGTAACCTAAGTTAATCGAAGCGACAGCAATAAATAAAATAAAAAAGACTAGCCGACTTAGCCTAATAGGTGTATGGCTCTAATCTTATTTATCTATTCCGTGGCTCTAATAAAGAACGAAAAAAAAAGACTACGTGAGATTAAATCGTAAAAGTATTTTTAATTCAATGTTAATTAATAGAATGGCGTCTTTAATGTTTTTAATATGAACAAATAATGTTATGTCATCGTGAGAGATATTTCAAAAGGGAATGTGATTTCTTTTTGTTTTTCGGTCGCGTGTCATTTATACGTTCGTCAGTTGTTGGCACTTCAGGGGTGTCATGTTTAGTTTGGTAAACAAAACATATAAAGATATTGCCACTTCACACGGATGTCAAAGATAGGGCTGCCGAACGTACATTTTTTTAATATTTAAACAAATACACGACGTTAATACGGAATTTCATAGAGCTGCAATACCAAAAATATTATTAGAGGCATTTTAAATAAGTGTAGATTCGATAATTAAAAATATCATATTTTATTTATTTATTGCTTAGATGGATGGATGAGCTCACAGCCCACCTGGTGTTAAGTGGGTACTGGAGCCCAAAGACAACGTAAATGTGCCACCCACCTTGAGATATAAGTGTTAAGGTCTCAAGTATAGTTACAACGGCTGCCCCACCCTTCAAACCGAAACGCATTAATGCTTCATGGCAGAAATAGGCAGGGTGGTGGTACCTACCCGTGCGGACTCACAAGAGGTCTTAAGGTCCTATACCACCAGTATATTTATATTTAGCAGATTGAATATGGCCAAAGTGCAAAACCCTATTTATGTTGTAAAGTATTTGTTATCCCCAATGAAAATCATGTTGCAAAATTTTGTATGATCCTCGTATGCCGTGAAGCAAAAACCCATATTTCAACGAGGAACCTTGTAAGTTAATCAATTCTGGTATATATAGAACGATAGAGGAAAAATCTTTCAATGGAGTCGGTCATTTTACTCGATATACCAATTACCGAATGTTGTAGTTCGGACTTGTGTATGACGGCGCTGGCATTTTCGCGTTTGCATATTTATATTTTTCATTGCATAGACGGGTGGACGAGCTCATAGCCCACCTGATGTTAAGTAGTTACCGGAGCCCATAGACGTCAACAAACGTAACCACCACCCACTTCAAGACACGAGCTATAAGTATTAACTGAATAGTACAACGGCTGTCCCACCCTTTAAGCCGGAATGTATTTCTGCTTCGCGGCAGAATTGACGGTTGTGATGCCTCCTCTTGTGGGCCACCAATAAAACGACACTTGTACGAAAGAAATGTTATTCGGATCCCAGTTTAGGACTGCTAGTACCATATTCTGATGAGACTTCGAACTTTCATTTGACGGATTCATGTGTACTTATATGATACCGGAAAATAAGTCGTCGTGGCCTAAAGGATAAGACGTCCGGTGCATTCGTGTTGAGCGATGCACCGGTGTTCGAATCTCAGACAATTGGTACCCCAATTTTTCTAATGAAATACGTATTCAACAAATGTTCACGATTTACTTCCACGGTGAAGGAATAACATCGTGTAATAAAAATCAAACCCGCAAAATTATAATTTGCGTGATTACTGGTGTTAGGACCTCTTGTGAGTCCGCGCGGGTTGGTACCACCACCTTGCCTATTTCTGCCGTGAAGCAATAATGCGTTTCGGTTTGAAGGGCGGGGCAGCCGTTGTAACTCTACTGAGACCTTAGAACTTATATCACAATGTGGGTGGCGTATTTACGTTGTAGATGTCTATGGGCTCCAGTAACCACTTAACACCAGGTGGGCTGTGAACTCGTCCACCCATCTAAGCAATAAAAAAAAAAAAAATGGATAACCGACTTCATGTCTCATGCATCTTGAGAGCTATTTTTACGCGCAGATAAATGTCATTACCCTTCAGTTGCTCACACCGTTATCAGTTTTACATTTAAATAATTGTTATGTATACGTAATAAGATCCATGATTAAACATATTATTAGTTAGTGCATTCGATATGTTTTTTTAAGCTGTACTGAGGTCAACAGACCCGTATAGATAATAATAAAATTAATGATGGAATTTGCAAAAAATCTAATCTGTCGTCATCATCGTTGTCATGTTCAGTAATTTGTTGTCTTACCCCTTTTCTATGCCATAATCTTCTATCGCCCGCCATTTTCCTCGACGTCTGATTTGCTATTTCGACTATGTCATCGGTCCAGCGTGCCATAAGTCTTCCGTGACCTCCACGATTTTATCTCTGCCACCATTCCGTCACCGGAATCTGGATAATTGATTATATCATAGCGGTTTCCGCGAATCGTTTGATGTAAATTTTCATAATTAAAATAATTTTTACGTTGCCTGTACCTGCGTTCAACGCCTTAGTCATCCGTGACCCCGAAAACGGTCAAGTATTAAAAATGTCTGTAATAAAATAATGACAGTGTAAAAACCTTCGATCAACAATACAACGTAAAAACTCAAGATTAAATCGTAAGAGTGTTTTTAATATCACTACTACATTGTACATGGACTACATGGGCGAGGGTGCTCATTCGAAATGCCAATCACAACTGCTTCAAGATTTAAGTGATTACGAAAAAAATATTAACCATTAACCTTTTAATTTTATAATCTTAGTTCCGTTAATTCAGTATATCTGATTCTCTTTTTGTCCGGTATCACTTAACCGTCAAACTGTATAGTGGCAACCATAATTTTATCACGAAGTTCTTTATGATAAAAAAGAAAATAATGAAAGCTCACCTTACAGCTGTTACTTAAAGAAGCTCGTGGACGAGTGCTTTAGGTGTTGAATCGTTATCGGGGCTCACAGAAATCATAACGTCAATGATAATCAATAATCCCAATAACTCAATTGAGATTGCGTCTCAATTCACTTATGTTGTGTTGCTGTCCTCTGAATATTCAAAGTGGAACGCTTCGTGATAGCGATGATGGTAGTAGATCTATTTGAATATGCCCGAGCGCCTCCAAAGGAGACCTAACAACTCAAGAGCAGCTGCTTCGCGAATGAACCTAATACCTGATCGGAATTGCGACCCGCTGAGAAGATCCGGCGAGAAACTCAGCGGGCTGATGTTTGGGTTAGGTTCCACGTCGAGCTCTTTGCCGAGTTCGACGAGTACGGTTACCGGGGTCCCTAAGTCTCTTCCTAGTGTTAGAGCTGAAGGCCTCTAGTGCAGAAGATAATGGATCTGATGGATCTGTAAGGACGTTTATATCATAGTATTAAGTATAATACTCTAAGAAAGTTACTGATCATTCATCGGTTAAGCCTCTTTCGCGTGAGCCATGGAATGAGATATGACACAACATTTTTTTTACAATTTATTACTGTATAGATAACGCTTTAACTTAAGAACTTGACTACATCTGAAGCCACAGCACGATTCAAAATAACCATTGTTACGTTTAGGCGTCTTAAATTGTTAACAATGGGGAGCCGGTAACAATGGTAAACAAACAAAAGGTATCGTGAGTTCTTTCCGAAGCTTTTTGCCGATGACAAGATGCTTCTACGGTATTGTGAAGCCTCCTTTTGAATTATACGATTGTCTAGTCGTTAATATTCATAGTAAGAGCACTATTTTTAAATGTTTTGTTCGAAATATCTGGAAAGTTGTGTGTGGGGAGTTTAAATTGCTTCTTTCGTGGCACTAGGTTCTTGAATTACTTGGATGTCCAACTGGTGCTAAGTGGTTACTGCAGCACATAAATATCATAACGAAAGCATGCCCAAGTATGACATGAGGTCGGAGCCTCAATTGAGTTGTATCACGGCTGTCTCAGTCGACTTGATAACTGCTTGACGGTAGAAATAGACAGTCGCGTGGGGCCTCTTCCAGTGGGCTTACAATTTACCCTATTTTATTTTTGCTTACGAGAGTGAAGGAGTTTACGACCCATCTGGTCCAAAGTGGTTACCGAAGCCCATAGATATAACGAAGTGAATGCTGCCCCCATTTTGATAATTGAGGTTTATCCCAATTGTATTGTGATCGCGCAAACGATTTTTTTCCGTTATGGATTTTTGTTGTATGTACGTATTTTCATATTATTTGTATTTTAATTATAATACCTGCCTGCGAGATTTGAGCATGGGCATATTTGATACGTGTACGCCACGCATCAAAATTACTGCCACCAGTAGTAACGCAAATTAGATTCCTAGCATTCGTGACCAAATTAGATGACCCATGGTATAAGGCACACGCATATTGCCGTTGCATTAATGAACCTTTGTGTTCTGCGGTCTGAGTCAATCGAGTTCTTCAATCATCCGTTTTTCCGGTCAAAAGTGTATAGCGACCAGTACCAGTTTATGTTTAGTAGCCACGATATCTTCAACATTCCTTTCTCAGCCATAAACAAATTATGCATTGGGGTTTAAAGAACAGGATAATAGCTAATACAATGGCATAGAGCAGACTCTCCAATCAACTGTCGAATACATGTATAGTTCAAGGTTTTTGATTGACCGACCCTGATGTATAAAATTACTCCAATGTAGCTTCCGGGTGGAGTGTACTAAATTTTATTCGTTCCAAACAATGGCTACCAATAATTTAGGATTGGTAAGAACGGAACGTATGAAAAGAGTGTGGAACGGAGCGTTAAGATGTGAGTGAGAGAAAACGGTAAGAAAGGGAGATGAGAATGACAGACAGAATGATAGATAAAAGGAAGATGGCGAAAACGGTTGAAAAATGAGCAAGGCGTAATAAAATTTTAAATTAATATTATAATAGAAGATCTTGGAACAGTGGAAGTTTTATTTTATGCGCTACGATCCCTATTCTACAATAATAATTGATATTTTCTTATACCTATTAAAAAGATGGGTTCTTGGTGTAATTCTTCGTCTTCTTTCCCTTAAGCCATAATATGTGTGGTCGGCGAAGTTTGTCCTCTTATCGTACTGCTAAGGGATTTGGAATGGATCTTACGACCGACTGCTAGCCTAACATTAATTTTCCTTGAGTTATACCACCATTTATGCATTGCAACGTGTCATAGGGTCGAAGGGCTTCTTTGTATTATGTATTCAATTTTTTATTTTATTAAAATTATTAATTCCTTGTCACATACGTAATGTCCGTATACGTTGTCTGAATTAAATCAAAATGAGGCAGGCGTTCGAAAGCTTATTAACATTATTTCTGAGTACGACGTTTTCTGACGGCAAAAACACAATTCAATATTATCTCAGTAGAGATCTCGGGCATTAATCAGCCACAATGAAGGCTAGATTGCGCGGCTTTTTGCTGACTGAGCCCAGTCTGCATTTAGGCTTAATCGAAAAACTTGAATCTTATCTGATTGTTGATGGACGACCTTAACGAAAACGTCTAACAAATAAAATGTACCTCTATAATCGGTAATTAAGTAATTTCAAAATTTTTTCCTTTCATTGACTATACGAGATTTATTTAAAGATTTGTCAGAAAACTTGCCTCAATCAAAGCCTGTTTTAAGCTAACTAAATGTCAAAATAGATTAAAGTTATCTCAAATTAGAGACAATTAAAAATAGATGTGGTTAGGACATTCAACATTGCATAACCTGTGAAATTTATGAATTAGATAAAAATATGACTTTTTGGCGGGAAAGAGAGGAGTGAAGTTGTGTGATTTGTTTTATTTTGTCTATTTAGTGTTTCTTCAGGTTTAAATTCGTAATAACGGTGGTTTATTAACTGTTTAATATCTGCGAAAGTAAATAAATGTGGGAAAATGAAATAAAGCCGTTGGACGTAACATCTCGGATCCTCCAAAAAGTCCACTAAAAATCTCAGTAAATGACCACCATTTTACTGAGATTATTATTTCGTCCCACATCATCTCATTTCATTTCACTCCATATTATATTTTTCATAAAAATGAGAATATAAATTATAATAAGACATGACTTAAAGGTCTTAGATACCAGGTTAAAAAATCCCTTAAAAAAAAGATAAAAATATGATGACTAGTGACAGAAAGTATATCAGAGTTTTAAGATCTCAAAGGTAGTAAGCTTCTTCTAAACTGAATGTAGGCATGAAGTTATGTAACATGTTACTTTTTTATCGTAATAGTGGATATATAGCACAGTGGATATAAGTTTCTACCTAAAAAAATAGTTTCACACAATATTCTGGATATTCTAGATGTTTTAACGGTAAAATAACATTTTTCTAACATGTAAATGTGTCTTATTTTCTTTCTTTCTTCAAATGTTATGTAGGTATAATATTCAACTAAAGATTCTATTAGTATCTCTTGTATTGCAATACAAACACTTGCATGACAAAACTTAGAAGGTCTTTAGTTAGCGTAAATTAGTGTTAGCTAGTTAATATTATATTATATATAATAATACTCGCTACTACCATACAAACTGTTATCCTATGACTATAAGAATATTTAATAAGATACCAAACAGCATAAGAGATCTTCCACTAACTCAATTTAAAAGAAAATTATATTTATGGCTAATAGATAAGGCCTATTATAGTGTGCAAGAATTTCTAAATGATAAGTGTTGTACATAATAAAATATTAGAATAAGAAGTGATAGAATGTAAAAATAGATAGATTTAGTAAATTTTGGGTTAGAATTAATATAAAAATAAGTTAAATTTTCGCATGCCTAAACAGGCGAAATATATGAAACTATGTCCTATATCCACAATATCTTGTAAACTATATTTCTGGCGAATAAAGATTTTCTTCTTCTTTCTTCTTCTTCAATAGAACAAGATTATGAAAATTTACATTCACAGGAATATGTTTATAATATTAATTAAAAAAAAATCTTCTTTTCCTTTATAATGTACCGTTTAATTAGTTGTTCTATTAAAAAGCTCTTAGCCTTTTGACTTTGAGATAAAATTCTAAAGATTGTAAGTTCAATGTACCCGTTATCGTCGCCCAAGATTTCGTTGGAGGTTCAATCTGGTATTTGTTCTGTTGAATTAGGTCGTGCTTCATGATAAAGCATTTCTTCCTGTTTATTGTTTAATTAAATTTACAATATCGTACGTCGTAAATTAGATGATGAATTTATAGTGTGCTCTTCGGTTTTCACGGGCTGTAGATAATATATATAATAGATAATATAGTTATAAGAATTCGTAGACTTGTTAAAAGTCGTAGATATAATTACATTACATTTGAAGCAAAAATCGTGACGCAATAAAAATATGGGATTGTTTATTTGTTCTCGAATTTGAAAACGGATGGAATTCAGATTTTTTTATTACTTTGGTAGAGCGACGAGCGAACGCTCCATGTGATAATAAGTAGTCACCGTCGCTTATGGACAACAGCAGTTACCATGGGCGCAGCCAAGTCGCTGTCTCCTGTATAATTTATTTTTGACCGGGCCATATTTGCACTTTATGGTTTTTTATTCCGTAAAGCGTCAAAATAGCACCATTTTATGTGACAATACTCTTTCTCGCGGTTCTTTGGAATTTCGGCGCCAATAACCAAGGATCTTCGAAAAAATTCAATGAGTTTAATTGCACTGCATAAAGCCGATTTTTGGTCTTTAGTTATTATATATTAGGCCATTAGTGAAAAGTGTACACATACGTATGTTGGTATCATTATTTAATTTATTCGCAATAATCACAGTCTAACGTAGCCGAGTTTCGCTGCGGCGAAATATAATTTCTTTTCGTACCAAATATTTATTGCGTTTCTCACTGAACGAGTTATTATAAAATTTGGTCGACTTAACGTATAGACGACTTTGTCATTTCTTTCTCTATTCTATCGGTTAGCTCAGTACGCGTTTATTCTTAGGTGGTAGGTAACTGGATTCTATTTCCCTAGACACAGCCCACTGAGTTTCTCGCCGGATCTTCTTAGCGGGTCGCGTTTCCGATCCGGTGGTAGATTCTGCGAAGCACCGCTCTTACTAGGGCTAGTTTAGCAAATTCTCTCAGGTTGAGCCCGTGAGCTACGCGTCTACCGACATAAAAACCCTAAAGTTTTTTTTAAATGTTTACATAAAGTAATAAAACTTAATTAACAATAGTATTGTTTTTATTTATTTTCAAATAAGCATAAAAAAATAAAAGGTTTTAAATAACACTCCATAAAATAACATAACGTGTGCTGTTGTTCATAATTCACGTGTCACAACCCTTTCCGGGGGTTCCGTGTTCGGCTTACTCCAAACGTTTCGGGGTTCCGCGATATATTATTTAAACCTGTAACGAAAATCATATTATATTTGCACTATTAAACCTCGACAATAGAAGGCACGCTTCACGCTGTATTGATGGGATTATACCGGTTTTAAATCTCTCAAACAAGTACCGCTTTTTCTAAATAAGTACTTATGACATGTGATTGAGACCTTAGAACATATCTCAAGGTGGGTGGCGCATTTACGTTGTTGATGTCTATGGGCTCCAGTAACTACTTAACACCAGGTGGGCTGTGAGCTCGTCCACGCATCTAAGCAATAAAATAAAAATAAAAATAAATGTGGAGTAGTGCGGTGGTAGTCAGTCTCGTCATTATATCTCAAGAAAACCACGCCATGATGAAAGAATAATATCGTCTAGTAAAAATAGAACCCGAAATAATTTTAATTTGCACCATAACTGGTGGTGGATCGGTCTCCAAGGGTAAGTACCACCGCCTTACCTATTTCTGCGGCAAAGCAGTAACGCGTTGTGGTTTGAATGGCACCTGTGGTACTATAGAACCGAGATTTAAAACTCATGTTTTAAGGTGGGTGGCGACATTAACGTTGCTAATGCCTTTGGGCTTACCACTTAACGTAGCAGCTCATACCAGGTCACAGAAGATCTAATATCAAGAAAACTAGCACATGTATTACTTCAGATAGATCAACACATTTTTGTTGTAACCAATTTTCCTGCAGATATCTAAAGACGACAAATAAATGTACAGAACCAATGGGAATATAGGCAATCTCACGCGCGGACTTTTTCGTTCATATAAAAGCACTTATACTGGTAAGCCGCTTAAATGAAGCCCTCGGATGTGTCTCGGGATTACAGAACACCTATATCGGAACTAAGTCTGCTGTTTTATATTTAGAAAAATATTTATTTTTTCCCTTTTTCTATACTTTATACTTTTATTTTTAATATTATAAAGAGGAAAGATTTGTTTGTTTGTTTGTATTGAATAGGCTCCGAAAGTACTGAATCGATTTGAAAAATTTTTTCACTGTTTGGAAGCTACACTATTCTCGCGTGACATAGACTTAATCATTTTAAAAAAATTTGGGATCCTTACTAAAAATCCAATAAATCCAATACCAAAGGTGTATAAAAATTACCTAAAATATTCTGTACGTCGCGTGCCCTGCGAAAACTATTGTTGATGGAATAAAATAATATACTACGACTTTGTAGAACACATTATTATTTACAAAAAGTGTCGCGACAGCATATGTCTAATTATTATAGTTATGCCGCAATAAGTGTTCTTTTATTTAAAAAAATAAAACAACGTCAAATATCGTTGAAATTTCTGTTAAAGACCCGAGCGGAGCCGGAGCCGTCCGTTAGTTATTTATATTTACGTCTTTATCTCTAGAAAGTTTGATGTTGTACAAACTAGTCTGAGCAACGGGAAATTATGTATAAGTTT
Organism: Bombyx mandarina; assembly: GCF_030267445.1. NCBI lineage: Eukaryota > Metazoa > Arthropoda > Insecta > Lepidoptera > Bombycidae > Bombyx > Bombyx mandarina. The sequence goes on along the minus strand of NC_143222.1, from coordinate 3,111,311 downwards.
TTTTTGGTCACGAGGGAATCGCCGGACTTCCGCCCACCACTGGGAATGGCGGGCGGAGCATGTTGGAGTCGTACCGATTAAAACCTCCTGTCGCTCAATAACCAACGTCCAAACCTCGCATGAGACAGAACTCATGAAAAGACAAACGGGGGAAGTGAAGCGTTTAGTGCGGAGCACATCTCTCCCATCACCCTCCCCCTATGTATAATAAGTTAATAGTAATTTTGTATCGTGAAGCAATTCACGCTGACTCCGACAATAGCGATTTCTTTCTGCTGACGTGGTGGCTGTGTCTTCAGAACTGACATGCCCAGTTTTGGCGGTAAATATTTCGGAATAGTTTCTACATGCGATGACGTCACTAACACAACATACTCATATTAGAAGAGATCCTTATATGTTGAACTACTTAGACTTTGTATTTTCCCTGTTCGTATATATTATATACCACGTCTGTTTTGTTTTTAAATTTTAACACATTAAGTCTTCATAGCGGCTTATGATTAGGGTAGGTCTCAAGCTCACATTCTTTTAAATGTACCTCTTTTGAATATCACTTTGACCATCTCGTTTTTGATCGTATAGAAAGAAATACCTCATAATTTCTAAGAATATTAATTATATTGATTGCGGAAATTTGTTTATTTTTTCGTTATAACACGAAAGTGTTGAGTTAATCTAATGAGTGATACGATGCTAAGCCAGGCTTTGCTATTTAGTAATTTAAAGCTACGATTCCTATTCCGACGGTATACGGTAGCGGCAGTATGCGCATTCAGACCATGACCGAAATTAAAGATCTGGAAAATAAACTCCGTCAAACAAAATCCCACTACCCCGACATTTCACGCGTTGTATTCTAAACCTATTGATACACTCCCTGAATTAGTACCGAGCCGTTCGTGTGAACAACCCAAGGTTCACGACCCCGAAAACTGTTTTGATAATTACTCAATTATTTTTAAAAAGTTCAACAAAAGCGTGCGTGTCATTATGATAAGAATTACGATCGAAAGGTGAACGAACTATATAGGCATAACCTTAATAATGCCTTTTTTTTTGCTTATATGATTGGACGAGCTCACAGCCCACCTGGTGTTAAGTGGCTACTGGAGCCCATAGACATTTACAACGTAAATGCGCCACCCACCTTGAGATATAAGTTCTAAGGTCTCAGTATAGTTACAACGGCTTCCCCACCCTTCAAGCCGATACGCATTACTGCTTCACGGCAGAAATAAGCAGAGTGGTGGTACCTACCCGCGCGGACTCACAAGAGGTCCTACCACCAGTATTTATTTATTACAAGCTTTTGAAGCGACATCGCTCGAGTTATCGTAGGCAAAGAATAATTTTTGGGAATAATACCTACTACTTTTTTTGAATGGTACATATTTCCTTTTCTTTTTCCCTGACAATATGGCATGTAAAATTTTAGAATGAGGGATTGGTTTTTACTCGTGGTAGGACCTCTTGTGAATCCGCATGGATAGGTACTACTGCCCTGCCTATTTCTGCCGTGAAGCAGTAATGCGTTTCAGTTTAAAGGGCGGGGCAGCCGTTGTAACTATACTGAGACCTTAGAACTCATATCTCAAGGTGGGTGGCGGCATTTACGTTGTAGATGTCTATAGGCTCCGGTAACCACTTAACACCAGGTGGGCTGTGAGCTCGTCCAGCCATCTATGCAATAAAAAAAAGGTAAGATTTGAAAGGGTAAACCCACTGTGTTTCTAGCGGGTTCTTCTTAGTGGGTAGATTATGATCCAGTGGTAGATTTTAATGGGCCAGTGCTAGAAAGGTCTCTCAGCTTGAGTCAAGTGAGCTCACCTACCCTTCCGTGGTTAGTTAGAATAGTCTTATAGACAATTAGACAAATAGTCAATAGAGATTGTCTAATAGAAAATCTAAAAATACATTTTAATAACGCATTTGATTGTTGATGTCTTTTTTTATTGCTTAGACGGGTGGACGAGCTCACAGCCCACCTGGTATTAAGTGGTTACTGGAGTCCATAGACATCTACAACGTAAATGCGCCATCCACCTTGAGACATAAATGCTAAGGTCTCAATATAGTTACAACAGCTGCTCCACCCTACAAACCGAAACGCATTACTGCTTCACGGCAGAAATAGGCAGGGCGGTAGTACCTACCCGTGCGGACTCACAAGAGGTCCTACCACCAGTGATTACGCAAATTATAATTTTGCGGGTTTGATTTTTATTACGCGATGTTATTCCTTCACCGTGGAAGTCAATCGTGAACATTTGTTAAGTACGTATTTCATTAGAAAAATTGGTACCCGCCTGTGGGATTCGAACACCGGTGCATCGCTAGATACGAATGCACCGGACGTCTTTATCCTATAGGCCACGACGATTTCAAAATGGTCTCCAGTGATAATTTAAAACCAGGTGGGTCGTCAGCTTATCTACGTATCTCAGCAATAAAAAATCATTACAGAGCCGAAATGAAAATTAAGCTATACCACATAAAAAAAACGAAACAAAAAAAAACATAGGAACAATTCTTTTTAGGGTGTGATCTCTCTCGTCTTATACCATCCACGTTTCACAAATTCAAACCCTTTGATTTTTTTTATTTTCCTGCTCACGGACAACTTTCCAACAAAATAGACAAACATCTTCTTCTTCTTCTTAATTTTGGCTCGGCACCATTCTAGACAAACATCGCACATAAAGACAAAGCTAATAATGATAATCATAGATTATACACTTAATATATATGATAATCTTTGCTTTTAAATTTAATTGTCATTCTAAGGCAAAGGAATGTTGTGACATTTCGATGACAGTCTAATCATAAATCCTCAATCCATTATGACGAAGGGATCAAAAGCTAAGCAACATTGTTTTTATGCTGTAATATCTCGCCCTTTAGTACTTTGGCAGTAAAATACGTATTAAATCGGTTTAGTTTTATTGCGGTCCTCCATTAGTGGGGCTTGCCGAGATTCAACCGAGTCACCTTTACGACAACGGATTGTTTTATGACTACGAGTCATAAATCATCGAAGTAAATGAATTATGTCGAGAGAAAAGTAAAACTAAGTAATTGAAAGAAAAGAAAAAATATTCGCAGCGTGGCATAGGTATCTGGGAAATATGTTTGTTTTAAATATTATCGGACTCGGTGGTCCAAGTCAGGTCTAGTTTTAGCGATGAACTACTGTGAGCTGATGATGATAATCTTTTTACTGGTGGTAAGACCTTTCGTTCCGCACGGGTGGGTACTACCACCCTGCCTATTTCTGCCGTGGAGCAATAACACGTTACGGTTTGAAGGGTGGGGCAGCCGTTGTACTGAGATCTTAGAACTTATATCTCAAGGTAGGTGGCGCATTATAGTTGTAGATGTTTATGGGCTCCGGTAAGCAATTAACACCAGGTGGCTGTGAGCTCGTCCACGGATTGTCGATAATCCCATTCTCACGGATCGTTTGGAACCTCTGGGTCTGCGGAGGGTCTTCGGTTCCCTCTGTATTTTGTACCGTATGTTCCATGGGGAGTGCACTGAGGAATTGTTCGAGATGATACCGGCATCTCGTTTTTACCATCGCACCGCCCGCCACCGGTGTAGAGTTCATCCATACTACCTGGAGCCACTGCGGTCATCCACAGTGCGTTTCCAGAGATCTTTTTTGCCGCGTACCGTCCGGCTATGGAATGAGCTCCCCTCCACGGTGTTTCCCGAGAGCTATGACATGTCCTTCTTCAAACGAGGCTTGTGGAGAGTATTAAGCGGTAGGCAGCGGCTTGGCTCTGCCCCTGGCATTGCTGAAGTCCATGGGCGACGGTAACCACTCACCATCAGGTGGGCCGTATGCTCGTCTGCCTACAAGGGCAATAAAAAAAAAAAGCAATTAAAAAATAATATTATCCATTTTTCGACACTCTCTGTTCACGTTTTTTGCGAACGAATTATTTCTGCGGTAGTTCCCTCATTCCTGGGTTTTGTATGAAATTGAAATAATATTAACAAAAATGAATAAGGCCACTTCGCTTTGGTTACGAAGTTAAAGTAAAATGCGAAGATGCCATTACGTGTTACGAGATACCAAAAGCTCAATTAAAATTCCACACGGCACCATCCTAATTATACGACCAAATCATGGTAATTATCAACTTGTCTCGGAAACCCTCAAAGTGATAACTTATCATAATTATTCCGCGCCGAAGTTGTAAAGTATGAGCGCATGTGATTTACATGTTAATTGATATTTCTAAAGGATTGTCGAGTCGGAAGGCAGGAACCTAAATACAATGAACGCGGGAATGGTTTGATACAAGAGGAAGCGCGGATTGTGTTTATACTGTCCAAACTTATTCTTATTCTTCGGATAACGAGTAATTATGACCTTATGAACCTCTGTTTTTTTTAAAGAATACTTCTTCCCCGGTGGTAAAAACGGAGCAGAATGTATTTATTTATAGAGGGTGACGTGGAAACGCGGGTCAATGTGATACATAAATTTATTTTCTTTTTTTTTTTTGAAGGACAGATTACTGGTGGCCTGCCAAGGCTCAACCAGCAGGGCTCTCAAGATATGTTTTTTTTTCCTACCTGTGCTGATATCCTTGAGAGGTTATTTCAGCTTCACCCTAACGTGTAGGTGAGCTCACGGGGCTCAAACCGGAGTGTTGCTAACACTGGCTCTAGCAAGAGCAGTGCTTCGCAGAATCTACCACCGGATCGGAAACGCGACCCACTGAGAAGGTCCGGCAAGAAACTTAGTGGGCTGTGTCTATGGGTTAATTCGCTCGTCGAGCCCTTCGTCGCAAGCGACGGGTTTGACGAGAACGGTGACCGGAATATGTACGTAGATTTGTTACGTAGGTGAACACTATTGATAAAAATATTACAAGAGTAATATATAAGTAATATATAGCTTCCGATAAAAAAAACCATCCTACCCTACAAATATAATTGTGTTTTTTTTTTTAAATATTGCTCGATTACATGTGTTTCAATCACATACACGCTTTGGTGAGATTCATATTGATTTAATTTAATCAAGTTAGATTCATTCGATCGGGAAGAATCGTTGAAATTCTATGTGTTCATTCGCAAGTTACTAACTTATATTAAATCAATTTCGCCTTTGTATTCGATACTCAAAATCGATATTGTACGGAAACTATGCTCTCTCGAAGCTTTCTAATTGGGATCTCGAAGCCGGGAATATGAAACTACTTTTCGAAGTAAGTTTCAAAGGAAACTACACGGATTTTATTATTGAATATTGTTTTAGTGAGGTTGTGCCTAGTGTCAATATCAATGCAGTCTAAATTTTCGTTTCTTCGCCGAGGTAAACATGTATCCTAGAATCGATTTTACAAGTTACTTATAAAATTCGATTTTTTTTTATTTATGGCTTAGATGGATGGACGAGCTCACGGCCCACCTGATGTTAAGTGGTTACCGGAGCTCATAGACATCTACGATATAAATGCCGCCACCCACCTTGAGACATGAGTTGTAAGGTCTCACTTTTAACAGTACAATGGCTGCCCCGCCCTTCAAGCTGAAACGCATTACTGCTTCACGGTAGAAATAGGCAGGGTAGTGGCACGCACCCGTGCGGATTCACAAGGACTCACAAGACGTCCTACCACCAGTAAAAAGTTCGTCGGTCAACCAAGCAATAACAAAGGCTCGGTGAAAGATCTTTCCTTTGCCATTCACGAAATATTAATTTTTAAGAAGGTTTTCAAAAAGGCAGACGCTTTAGTTAGAAAAGTAGGGTAGTCTTGGTTCCGGTAGCCGCTTACTGTCAGATAGGAGGTGAGGTCATTGAACACGAGCATAAAAAAGTTCTTTTAAATCACAAAAGGTCAATATTCCCTCAAGTCTCGATCGTTACAGATTATATAAAACGATTTGAAGGTAGTTGCAAAAACAGAGGATATGTTGAGCGTAACTTTATATAATGATGGTATGGTTTGGAAGGGAGCCCGCTTCAGAATTATTAATCCAGAACATTAGGAAGTTTTCTTTGTTTTTGCGTGGTCTAATTCACAAACGAATTTTCAAATCTGGCCATAAATACTGTTACGCTTAAAAATAAAAATAAATCTATTGCAAATAACATTTATTACTTTTACAGTGTGTTAGTTTAATACATAAATATAAAACAATGTAAAGTATAAAAAGCTTATTCGAAGTTGTCTCCATTGGCTGCAATACAGTCCTTCAAACGTTGAGGCCGTTGATAAAAAGTCGTCGTGGCCTAAAGGATAAGACGTCCGGTGCATTCGTGTGTAGCGATGCACCGGTGTTCGAATCCCGCAGGCGGGTACCAATTTTTCTAATGAAATACGTACTCAACAAATGTTCACGATTGACATCCACGGTGAAGGAATAACATCGTGTAATAAAAATGAAACCCGCAAAATTATAATTTGCGTAATCACTGGTGGTAGGACCTCTTGGGAGTCCGCACGGGTAGGTACCACCACCCCGCCTATTTCCGCCGTGAAGCAGTAATGCGTTTCGGTTCAAAGGGTGGGGTAGCCGTTGTAACTATACTGAGACCTTAGAACTTATATCTCGAGGTGGGTGGCGCATTTACGTTGTAGATGTCTATGGGCTCCAGTAACCACTTAACACCAGGTGGGCTGTGAGCTCGTCCACCCATCTAAGCAATAAAAAAAAAAAAAAAAAACGCCAGTTATCCAATAGAAGCACGCACTCTTTCCATGGGAAAATTTTTCACTGCCAATCGTACGGATTGTTTTAGGGACTCCAAATTATCATGGCGTTTAGAGCAAGCCGTACTCTCTAAAACTGACCATAAATCATAATCCAGCGGATTAAGATCGGGACTAGACGACGGCCAGTCTTCAGCTCTGATGAAGTCCGAAACGTTCGTTTCCAACCAAGACTGCGTAACAGTATTTATGGCCAGACTAAGTATATATAAAAATGAATTGCTGTTCGTTAGTCTCGCTAAAACTCGAGAACGGCTCGACCGATTTGGCTAATAATTTTGGTCTTGAATTATTTGTGGAAGTCCAGAGAAGGCTTAAAAGGTAGATAAATATGAAAATACTCTGAATTAAATAAAAATACCCAATCGGACGGATTCCTTTTGTTTGTTTTAAGTTTATTTTATACAAAAGTTTAGGTATTTTATTTATCGATTGAGGCACTACGAAGTTTGCCGGGTCAGCTAGTATGCAATAAATATAGTTCAAGAACTAAAAGAAACACCTTTAAATATTAGAACAAGTGCAAGGAAACATTAGAATATCATTTTTTCCTTCGATCCGGTAATTATCATGCAAGTATTTATTGCTTAAGCAAGTTAATTGAAGCTATTCGCTACTGGGGTCTTTGCTGCTAATGCTGGCCGCGCTATTTCAAGGCGCCACTTCTCAATCAATAATATTGCCGTCTCAAAATCTGCCTACCTAAAATAATTACTTGTAGCTTGTCATCCAGAAGACATTACAATATCATCGGTGATGTATTTTGTTGTATAGAACCATAAAACTCAACTTTACTACGATTATACAACTGGCTTCCATTCGAAAAATGGCTTTGCCGTGGACAACAAATATCACACTAGACCTTATTATTTAATTTAATCGATTTAAAAATGTTATCGATACTTTCTCGATTACACTCAATCAACTTCAAGGAAATCGATAATTCTTCGTTGAAAATTTTCCAAATACCATCCACTTGGCATCACTCGACAATTTACTCAGTCAATTCAAGGTTCACGATTGACTTCCACGGTAAAGGAATAACATCGTGTAAAAAAAATCAAAACCGCAAAATTGTAATTTGCGTAATTACTGGTGGTAGGACCTCTTGTCAGTCCACACGGGTAGGTACCACCACCCTGCTGATTTCCGTTTCTAACTATACTGAGACCTTAGAACTCATATATCAAGGCGGGTGGCTACATTTACGTTGTAGATGTCTATGGGCTTCGGTAACCACTGAACACCAGGTGGGCTCTGAGCTCGTCCACCTATCTATACAATGAAATAAAAAAAGGTACCTCAAGCTTGTATGTTATCGCTTTTTTTATATTACTTGTACCATACCACACCTGACGAAGGGTGTTCAAATCTTTAAGGAAACTTAATGTTGAACCGCGAACACGAAGCTGCCTCGAAGTCCTTTATACTTCATTAAGCGATCATGTTTTTAACTTTTACACTTCCTGAATGTATTAAGATAATTCGTCTGTAAATTTTGTGTAAATTCGGTCTCCTTAAGTAACGTTAAAAGAGATTTTCGGTTGCTGTTTGTATTGATGTCTTTACACGACTAACTTTTGATGGATTTTAACATATTTTGGTGTCGTTAGATTTGTCTCAGTTGTGGGAGTTACATAAATTAGCTGTATTATTAGGGTCATGATTAAAAAATGCTCGAGATACAAACTTTGTAAACCTACACAGTGTTCTAGATGGGGTAAAATAAAATAAAAAAGTCGATAATAGCGGATTTTTTTCCCCTGTCTAATCGTTGGTAGCTTTGTTTTATGATGGAGAATGAAACTGGAAACAGCTGTGTTCGTCGAGTTTTTTTTTATTGCTTAGATGGGTAGACGAGCTCACAGCCCACCTGGTGTTAAGTGGTTACTGGAGCCCATAAACATCTACAACGTAAATGCGCCACCCACCTTGAGATATAAGTTCTATGCTCTCAGTATAGTTACAACGGCTACCCCACTCTTCAAACCGAAACGCATTACTGCTTCACGGCAGAAATAGGCAGGGCGGTGGTACCTACCTACCCGCGCGGACTCACAAGACGTCCTACCACCGGTAAAATATAAAACTAAAATTGTATTCTTGATTTATGCTCGTTTCTGCTTCCTAGATTAGATGGAAGTAAGTGTAACGCGTGTAAACGTGTAAGTGTAGTGTACTACAGGCGAAAAGCTCTTGAACCGATATAATACGATTTTATTT